>NW_012148086.1:3015024-3025866 GCF_000956105.1 Propithecus coquereli
TTCTTTTGAACATGAGTCAAAAATCCAGAAGTATGAAACCTTTAGATAAGGCTTTTTTCATGTGTTCCATTGGACCAACAACTCCCCTTCCAGAGAGTTAATCTATAGAAGGATACACTCACAGAATGACATGTGTACAAGGTTGTCAATGGCACTTTGTAGCAGAAGATTGAAAAACAACCCAGATCATTATCGGTGTGGACCAATTAAACAAATTATACATTTGATAGAATCCTATACATCTGTAAAAAGAATGCAAGTGCTTTTTTATATACTGGTAAGGAAAGATCATTATTTTGAGGGGTAGAGTGCTTTTGTACAAGTTAATTGATGAAACCTGACGGTACTTTAGGTTCATTATGATCTGTGTTTTTATTACTGAATGAGGTTGAGCATGTGTATGCTGAGGGGCCAGCTTCTGTGAAGTGTTAAAGAACTTTGTGGATTTAGCCATTAGTTTGTTGGGGGTTTTTCCTAAAAGGATGATTAGCCCCTCATTTATCTTTTATGTAATTGTGGTTTGTCTTTTTTCATTAGTGTATCATCTTTTTATTACAAAAGTTTTTAAAAGTATAAATTTAGTCTAACTTTTTTCTTTTATGGCTTCTATGTTGTGAGTTACAGAAAGCCTCACTCACGATAAGTTTACATAATAGTCCACCCGCATTTTCTTTCCAATACTGTTACGGCTTGCTTTTTATATTTAAGTCTTTAATCCATTTAGAATTTATCTTGGTGAACAATGCGATACAAGAACCCAACTTTGTTTCAGATTTTTAAAAGGTTTTTCTGTGTTTTTTCCTGGAAATTTATGAACTTTTAAAGAGTTTAATCTTAGATCTCTTGTAATTTATTTTAGAGCAAGGCCTGAGGTATAGGGACTTGGCTTTACTATTGTTATGTTTTTTCCCAAATGTCCAGTCAACCAGAAGAACATGCAATAAAAGAGAAAAAGAAAACACTCTTCCCTAATCATTTGAGATGCGTCTTTTGCCACATGATATTCTCACACACGTCTGGAGCATCTGTTCTGAGTATATATTTATAAAACAATACTAAATTGTTTTATCTGTAAGCTCACAATGTATTACAGTATTATTTTACCAGAAAACATCAAATTATCAACATATAATTACTGATTCTTAGTTTGCATTTATGAATAGTTAAAAGTGGTGCTTGTAAATTAAAAAATTTATTACCTGAGGTTTCGCTGTGATAAAAGTCCCAGTCTTTGTCCTAACCCCCATTTCATTACTTTACTCTGAGATCTTGGTCTCTGTTTAAAGTAGAATTCAGTTTCCTTTACAGGTGCTAGTTATCTTCCAAGTAACAAGATAATCTTCCATGGGATCTGGATCTTTGGGATTTCTTTGTCCTCTTGATCTAGCATGGGCTAAAAAAGGTGAATTAGCCTCAGTTACTATTTTGTTTCTGTTTTTTCCTAGAATTTTGCTCTATGAATGTCAATGGTATATTATCCGGTGTAATGATCTTAACAGCTATGCATTCTAGTTATTTTTATTACACTATACTTTTGGCTTTGGTCTTGTTTAATGTATTTTGCCATGAATTTAACCTTTGCCAATGTAAATATCGAAGTCTAAATTTTTCTCATTTGTACTTTCCTGGTATTGTCTTTGGCCGTATGACTTTGAAACTTTCTAAAGCACTTTGTCTTAGATGTATCTTATTGTATGCAAGGCACTGTTGGATTTTGCTTTCACATCCAACCTGAGTCTTTCAATAGGTGAGTTTGTTCTGTCGGCTTTAGTGAGGTGACAGATCTGTTTGGCTTTCAGTTTTTTTAGTTACCAAAGGAGACATCTAGATGGTAAATAAGTACATGAAAACATGTTCAACTTTGTTACTCATCACAGAAATGCAAATTCAAACCACTATGCAAATAAGATAACACTACTCACCTACTAGAATACTTAAAAAAAAAAAAGTGCCAAATGCTGGTGAGAGCGTGGAGCAGCTGGACTCTCGACATTGCTGGTGGGATTAAAGAATGGCACAGGCATGTCGGAAAACAGTTTGGCAATTTCTGGGGCTGACTCATGCTCTGAAGTAAATTCTGTCCTTCAGGTTATTTGAAATTGACATGAATCCATTTCTAAGGGTTCTGCTAAACAAAACAATGTACAAAACAAAAATAGCCCGAGAGCCACACAGCAGAAGCTCTGTTAAATGGTCGTGATCAACTCATCATCCTGAAGGGAGGAGATGCTCCCTCCCGCTCTCTGGCCAAGCCTGAGGGATCTTGGCCCCTGAAGCCAGATCTCTGCAGGCAGTTGGTCCAGCCGGAAGACATGAGTCTTGATTTCAGCAACTCCAGACTACATCTCACTGATGCTGCCTCTCTGTTTCAGGCCAGTCATCTGGTTTTGAATTTCCCCTCAGTGCCTTGACAACCACCATACTTACTTCATAAGGTGCTATAACAAATCAGGGAGAACAGGATTTGAATGTTCCAGCACACTCCACTGAATAAATGCTTCCAGAAACAACCCTCATGAGACCACATTTTTTAAACCTTTCCTACCCTGGCCTCATTCTAAGGCCTTGGTAGAAAATTAGTACAAGAACAGAGTTATGTGTTTATCTCATTATACAACATTAAAATACCTTATTGTACGCATTTTGTTCAAAAGTCAGTGACCCAGAAAACCATCAGCGACGTGGACTGATGCACGTGTGTTATGACTGCATCTATGAAAATATGAACCCGAGTTTTCTTTGTGTGGGATGTATATGCCACAGTTGCCCATGAGAAAACGTGCCGGAAGGATAGGTAACCAATTGCTAAGCTAGTTACCTATAGGGAGTAGGACTAGAAAAAGGAGAGACTGGACTATTTAGTACAACTTTATTTCTATATTGTTTGACATTAACAAGGCGAATTCAGTTAGAAAGTGAGAGCCATGTGTGAGTGCCCGGCCCCTTCCCCTGCAGCCTGGACCATAGAAAGCTGAGAGTGCTGAGAGTGGGAGATGGGGAAGGGTCGCTCCTGGAGTTGGCACACAAATCATGATGGAGCTCTGGCTTTGAAAAGTTCAGGATTTATCTTCTGGAATGATGAAGGACTCTTTCCATTCTACATCCAGCCCTCTGTGACCTGAAGATGTGAGCAGAGGCCCTCGGGCCTCACGGGGGTAGGGGCAACCACAGGACAGGGACCCCGGCTTCTCCTTAAGCATAGTTGTCGCTACAGCCCCCGAGACAGCCCTCGGGGACCCTCGCCTGCTGGTAGTCATGCCTTCGTGGGGTTCCCCCCACACTGAGGAAGGCTGACTGGTGCAACCAATAGGTTTTGCAGAAATGAAGGGATGTGACTTCCAGAGCCAGGTCATTAGGTACATTTTGGCCTCTAGGCTGGGTCCTCTTGGACCAGTCTCTCTGAAGAAGCCAGTCCCATGTCTGGAGGACACTCAACCAGCCCATGGAGAGGCCAGGCAGGGAAGAACTGAGGCTTCCTGCCAACAGGCAGCAGCAAATTACGGGGTGTGGAGTAGTGAGCCGCCTTGGGCACAGACCCTGCACCCCCAGTCAAGCCTTCAGATGACTGAAACCCACACTCAGTCACAGCCTCATGGGAGACCCCCAAGTCAGACCTGCCCAGAAAAGCTGCTCCCAAATTCCTGACCCAGAAGAACAGATTACAAATGTTTGTTTTAAGCCATGAAGTTTTGATATAGTTTGTTACACAGCAAATAATAACTAATATGCTTTCCCCACTGCTTTAGATTAACATTACTAATTGGCCTCATGTTTAAAGCAAGATACTCATATTTCTTTGTTCTAAGAGAAATTTAGCACTTTATTATGTGAACATCATTAAAATGCTTTCTAGCTGTGCTTCCCCAAAACTTAATTCCCAGATAATCCTCTCTGTGTACAAATATGTACAAGAATTTAGTAAAGTAGTGTCCTTGTACTTACTGATGGCATAGTTATCACCTAAGCAAAAGCCAGTCCTGAGCAGATGGACTCTAAGATACAGTCTTCAGACTTTAACCTTTGACGGAGCAGACCTGTTTTAAGGATGCTTATGTGCATCCCTGAGATCCAGCTGTGTAAGTTCTGGGTTCTTGTTGATTGCTGGTTCTGTCCAGGCAATGGACATGAAATTGTTAATCACACAGTATTAGCAGGCATCGGGAATATCAAAAGCATTCCATTTTCAACATTTTATTCTTTCAGAAAAGTTCCAGTTCTTCCTACACCCTGAGTGACAACGGCTTCCTTAACAGTTTTGGGATGTCATTGCCTACAGCAGATATTATAACTGGAAACTCTTATTCCCACTACCAAAAGATAAATGCAGGAAATTTTTCCGTTAGAGTGGGATTAAACATAAAATCAAAAATCTAGCATTACCTTGAAAGTTACCTCAATTGGTAGTAAACCACCTGGATGCACTGTAATGCAGCTGGCAGCAGGGGTGTGGGTCTGGGACACTGAGAGGTCGTTGCAAAACACAAGTGGATTGCTCGACGTGCTGTCGGGTCGTTTTGACGTGGACTGTTTTCAGGGGACACTGTGGAGACACATGCCTTATGGTGAACACAAACTTGTTTGCCAAGTGTAGTTCATCAGCAACTGAACAAAGGGTGTAAGTACAGGAGTATGATCGGCTTAATCAAGGCTTTATCTTGGAAGGAGAAATTGGCTGAGATGAGATCGTAGCAGTCCGTCATGGGGCTCGGGCTTGGGACATTAACTTGTTTTCCAAATAGAACCCACACCACCTACTGCCAGCCTGCTTCGCCTGTTCACGCACAGAAAACTACAGTGCTCTTCAACAGTTTTGCCTTTTTACGTTGTGAGTTTACATGTTAAGATGATTTTATTGACGAAGTCTTGGCAGTTTTCTTTTCCTTGGGGAGGGTGGGGGAGTTTTTCCCTCAACATCATCTGTGATTTAATCCTATCCTTGAAAGACATGTCGCTGACTGACGCTCACATGAAAAGACAGGCACAAAGGCTGCGGTCTAGCCCTGCACTGGGTTCCCATCTTGGAGCCTGCAGTCCCCGGCCCCCAGTGCTGTGTGCTGTGTGCTGCACGCTCCCCGCTCTGGGTGACTGCTCCAGCCTCCTCCTTGGGCAGCTGTGGTTACATGAGAACGTGTCTGGGGGTTTTGGGGACACAGCACCTGACTTGAGGCTCTGCTCGCTGTGGCCTTCTAGGAGCCAGACCTCTGTGTGTTTACTTTACAGGCTGCAGGCTTGAGCTCCTCTGAGGATGAAAGCCCGCCTCTGCTCACCAAGAGGGCCCCCTTGAGAGAGTTCCTGAAACACAGCACCCCTGAGGACACGGCCCTTGGCCGGAGCCCACGGCCATCAGGAGGTGCCTCCCGCCTCAGTGGGTCCCCAGTGCCTGCGTACTTCGCTCAGGGCCTTGTGTCCAATCTGGTGGGAGTGAGTCCCCTGGTCACCTTCAGAAGGAAGAGGCTGTCAACCATCTGGGCCTCTAAGGGGTCCGGCGGGCAGTCGGGGCCTGACTCAGACCTCTCAGCTCCTGGGAAAGACCCGCCGGTGTCAGCCTCGTTAGCCCAGGAGGAGCAGCAGCAGCAACAGACAGCAGAGTCCCTCCCCGCGAAGAGCGGGCGACTCTCACACTCGGGATTGCCTGGGATTCCAAACACAGCCAGGAGGAAGAGACGAGACCGAAAGAAGCAGGCGGCTGTGGTAGGCATGCTCCCTCTCCCTGTCCCCTGGGAGCTCTGGGTCCCTGTTGAAGACCAGGAGGGCGATCTCTGCGGGCTGTGGCGTGCTCACGCCCTCCTTCCCCCACTCTGCTCCCACAGCCCTGGGCGTCCAGCGCCAACACACCCCCACTTCGCACGTGAGGTCACATGGGCTGGACTGAGGTCGTCCAGCCTTTCTGACGCCCGCTGCAGCCCTGTCCCAGCCCGGCTCTCTCCTCCGAGGGGCGCCTGTGGCTGCGTCGCCGCCCTGAAGGACGAGCTTCCCCACCGGGCTCTGTGCTCCTTGTCCTTGCCCTTCTCACAGGGGTTCAGGTGCCGACTGTCTTCAGCCTTGAGGGTTCAGCCAGAGGTGTTGGGGTGGTGGGAACAGTCTGATTTGTCATCCTGTTACAGAAATGGTAGGAAACAACCTCATCCAGTGGAAATCTTCCTCTGCTGAGTCTCTCGGCTTCTTCCTGCACTTTGGGGAGAGCTGCTACTATTCCCAGAGCAGTGCTGGGTTTCCAGGGGCCTGGCTGAGGTGGCCCTGGCCCCTTCCCCAGCACGGGCCTCAGGACAGAGATGTCCCACCTTCACCACAGCCAGGTTTCTAGGCCCTCTGCACAGCCAGAGAACCAGCAGGGCACTGGCTGTTCGAGACCCACTTTGTCTCTCTGAGGTCGGTCTCTTCCTCTGCTGACGGGAGACACCACTCTCCTTGCAAAGCTGTCGGGACCGGATGAGAACGGGATTGCCGGGGCTCCCACCCCTGGGGTGCGGCAGGCCGTCGGGACATCCCGCCCCTTCCTGGGGGAGCCTCTGCTTCCTCACCGCCTTTGCTGGCTCATCCTCTCACCCTGTTCTCCAGCTTCCTGAGAAGGGCACTGTTCTGGAGACTTCTGCCTTTTCCCTCGTGCCAGACGAGGAGACAGGGATCCTCTCGTCAGGATCGGAAGGCCCCGTGTGCCCCATCTCCGACCGTGGTGGGGTCCTGGTGGTACCGAGTTTTGCAGTGACCACGTCTTGGGTGGACAGTTTCGTTTGTCCACCATGGATCTTCCACGGCCTATCTGCCTCTGGGAGACCCGCTGGTACTTTTTCCTTTGTACCCTCCGGCTCTGTGTTCTCGGCTCTTTGTAATCCTCAGCAGTTGGATGTTGCACATCAGGATTGATTCTCTGATGGTTTCTTTTCTATTTCCTCTCTCTCCTTTTATTCGACTTTTCAGGAGAGTCGTTCCTGCGGCCATTTGCCCTGGCTTGCTGCCAGTCCTCACTGCCCTTTCTGAGGGTTTGATCAAGGAGTGGATCTTTCCAGCACTCCCTTCCATGCCCTGCTGTGTCCCGTGGCCGTGCCTGGCCACCCCCTCCTAGTTAGTGTGAGGCATCACAGGGCTGGGTGGCAGGTGGTGGAAAGTTCTGAGTTCCTGGCTGGGACCTGTCTGCCACTGAGAGCTGTGCCGAGTGTCAGCTGCTGCTTCATTGCAGGACACCTACCGCCTCTTGCTGGTCAGTGTCCTCATGGGTTAGTTTTCCCACTTGCTGCCAGGGGAGGCGGGACTGGCTGGAATATTCTGGAAGCGGAGGATGAGACCAGCCCTGCGGGTCTCACCATGGGTAGAGATTGTCACAGAATCCCTCGATGGAGCAGCCCACCTGCCCTCAGCTGAGCCTCATCCTCACATGGCCCTGCCACGGTTTCAGAGACGACTGCATCTTCCTCATTTGCTGTGACAAACTGTGAATGCCTGAGAGTCAGGATGGGGTGTACCTCCCGCTTCATGGCCTTCTGAGAGCTGAGGCCCTGGGCCAGCCTCCCTGGAAGTCAACCTCTACAGATGGACGTGGACATGCATGCTGGCCACCAGGAGGGCAGTTGCCTCCTCAGGCAGGGAGGGATGCTGGGAACTTGCTTCTCTTACCAGATGGTCCTGCAGACCCCAGCTTGGTGCTCTTAACCCAGCCAACAGTGCCTGGAGCTCCCCTCTGCTCAGCTCTACCCCAGGAGGAGTCACCGTGCCTCCTGGTGGCTCCCGGCCGGCTGCAGCTCAGCTCTCCTGGCTCTCAGCTGGCCCTTCGAGCCTTCTCCCATTCCTCATTCTCATTCCCGTGGGTTTGCTCCTGTTTTCACACTTCCAGAGCATTGGGAGGATGCTAACCATGGGCCTGCCACTGTTGGCAGATAGACCCCAACCACAGACCCTGGCTGAGCCACCCCCAATCCCTGGGCTCTGGTTTCTGTTGAGCCTCCTTCCTACGATGGTGTTTGGCATTGGGAGTTGACCTGTGCCCATCTTCCCCACACTGCCTTGGGGTGGGGGGGATCCCTTATTCTTTCCCTGCTGCTGCAGCCCTGGCGGCCTCCAGGAAAAGGGGCTTCTAGAGCACAGTGCAAAACCCCACTTCGACAGCCTTCCAGACATTCCATCCAAGGGGCCTGCTCCACACGGGCCCCTCCCTGGCAGTCCTTGTCCCTGCCCCCTCCTTTGTCGGACACAGACCTTATCTGGGCCTTAACCCATCCACTTATACACTCGTCTGTCTCCGCACTGAGACTGGGAACTTGCTAGATTCCATTTTGGAGTCGCAGTGCCAGGCACAAGATGTGTTTGGGGCACATGGAAGAGGAATCATATAGGGCTGGCTGGGCTTGTCTGCAGACATAGGGTGAGGGTCTGCAGGCCTGGCTGGGTACCTCTTTTCCTAAGCACATTTTGCAGTGCAAGAGCTTGTCTCCGGCAAACATGGTGACCCCGTAGGGTTATGCCTTTCCTTTAAACAGATGGAGCGAGTGAGACAGTGGGAGATCCGCCTGCTTCAGAACATAGAGGAAGCCGTCCAGCACGAGCTCACCATCGAAGACGACTGAGTGCTTGGCATCAGGACAGAACAGCGAGGGAGCTCAGGCCCCTCCTGCCCTGGCCCGACTTAACTGCCCACACCCTGCGCTCCTTGGGCTGGGTCTGGATCTCGTTATGCCTCCTGGGTGGGGTGTGAGGAGTCAGTTAGAGGAGTTCTTGTTACTCAGACTGTAAATGTGGTTCTGGGAGGCACCAAGTGGGGGCAGAGTTGGCGCCTTAAGGAAGACAAGGTTCTGCATGTTGTATAACTTGAGAGAAAGGACACTGAGCCCTGCGTCCTCTACTGCCTGGCTCTCACCCCGAGGACAACGCTGCCTCTCTGAGCCTGGGCCCCCTCCTTATCTGAACCGTGAGGAAAACCCATCCCGGGGAGACGTGAAGAATTTGGAGCTGATGTCTGAGTGAGGGCGGCAGCTCGGCCCCTCAGGAAAGGGTTGGGTCAGTTCCCGGTGCATCTTCAGGGACTAGAAGGCCTCCCCACTGGATGGTGGCTTCCCAACCGTAAGGTCATGGTGGTCTCATCTGAGCACCAACAGAGGTATTTTCCATCCCCATGTGTGGAGGAGGGAACAGGTCTCCACAGGTGAGGGGAATGCTCACAGTCCATACCTGAAGAGCACCCACCTCCTTCCCCAACAGGCTGAGAGAACAGACTCTGGGATCCCATGGCATTTGCAGGTAAAGACAAGGAAGCTCAGGGGAGCTCAGAGCCCAGCCCACCTGCACTGCATGGATCCGCGAGGCACCTCACCTGCTCTTGGGGTTGGGGTGGGGGCAAAGTCACAGGGGCCTGGATTGCTCCCAAGGAGAGCTCTAAAACCGTGGTTCTCACATAGAGGGCATTCTGGAAATCTGGTGCTGGTTGTGTTTCTTTAGTGGGTGGGGCTAAAGGAATTTAACCTGTCCTGCAGTTGCATGGGACAGTCTCCTACCTCCTCCTCCTCCAAGGCTGTGCTCCCTGCTTCACATAAGGGTCCCACCCAAGCGATCGGTGATACAAAGGTGACACACACTGTGAAGCAGCAGCAACAGGCACCCAGGGAGCTTCAGTTTAACACAAAACCAGCATCAACTCCCCTAGGTGCAGACATCTCAGAGATAACTCTGTGTGGACACTTTATGGTTACTAACTGCAGAGCTAGATTTCATTCTCGTAAATACTTGCATCCCCCACTTTCTGTAAAAATGTTTGCCTTTTTCTTTATAAAAATGAGAATGCTTCCATGTCCAGTCCTCCCCTCAGGGCCGGCCCCTCTCAGGGATGTGGATACAAGGTTTATTGCTGGAGTGGAATCAGGAGGGGCAACTCCTAAATGAAGTCTCGGACTGGATTTAAAAATAGGACATAACGGATTCTAAGGGCGTGTGAGGTTTAGGATGTTCTATTTCAAGAGACAGGTGAAAAGTTTCGCTGTCAATCTTTAGGGTGAGTAGAAAGTACTCCAGCTGGAGAGTCAGGTTCTCCGGGGAAGCACACATACTTCTTTGGAGGTTTCCAGCAGAGGGGGAGCAATGAGATTTCTCACAAGAGGGATTAGGTGCACGCTGGTGGCTGCAATTGGGATAGTAATTTTGAATTTCAACTGATGTTCTTCTACATAAATGTAAGAGTTTATTTACTTTGAAATGTGTTAAACATTTATAAGTTTTATGAGCTAGTTCCTCCTGTATAAGCTGATAAATTTTTGTTCATTTTTTTCTTATAACAATTATCAGTTTATAAAATTATCAGATTTAGAAAATAAGTTTTAATTTTTCAAATAAAGTATAAATAGAAGCAGCAAAATTGTCTATAATTGCATAACATAGACACAAATACTTCAGAGTAATTCCTTCTCTTTATTACTAAAAATAAGCTGTTCTCATGAAAACTATTCCCAAAGTCTGTGTCCAGTGCAAAGTGATTCAGGCACGTAGTCACAAGAATTCTACCTCTGTCTCCTTTTTCAAAGAATGAAATTCAAATTCAGAATGAATCCAAGGAGGAATAAAAATAATGTAGGGACTTTGGGGAAGTGTGTTCTTGAAAGGCGGGGAATTACCGGCACTCGGAGGAAAGTTTTTATGTGTAAGATGATTTTCTAGATATCTGTTATGTCTTCTGTGCATTAACAAAATTATGTCTCTACACAATTGGTGTATAGGCAGTTATCCTTAGGCCCTCTAGTTAAAGTGTGTAAAACTCGATTCTCTTGGATATTTCACTAATAAGACAGTGCAGATGGTGAGTATGTTCTATCCAGAAGAAGATGCCTAGAAACAGGCTAGAGGTGGAACAAGTTTTGCCACCTC
>NW_012148086.1:3025916-3076271 GCF_000956105.1 Propithecus coquereli
TAAGTTTTAATTTTTCAAATAAAGTATAAATAGAAGCAGCAAAATTGTCTATAATTGCATAACATAGACACAAATACTTCAGAGTAATTCCTTCTGTTTATTACTAAAAATAAGCTGTTCTCATGAAAACTATTCCCAAAGTCTGTGTCCAGTGCAAAGTGATTCAGGCACGTAGTCACATGAATTCTACCTCTGTCTCCTTTTTCAAAGAATGAAATTCAAATTCAGAATGAATCCAAGGAGGAAGAAAAATAATGTAGGGACTTTGGGGAAGTGTGTTCTTGAAAGGTGGGGAATTACCGGCACTCAGAGGAAAATTTTTATGTGTAAGATGATTTTCTAGATATCTGTTGTGTCTTCTGTGCATTAACAAAATTATGTCTACACAATTGGTGTATATGCAGTTATCCTTAGGCCCTCTAGTTAAAGTGTGTAAAACTCGACTCCCTTGATATTTCACTAATAAGACAGTGCAGATGGTGAGTATGTTCTATCCAGAAGATGCCTAGAAACAGGCTAGAGGTGGAACAAGTTTTGCCACCTCGGTGCCTGGACCTGCCTGTGGAAGGGAGTCCCCACTTGGCCTGTGACATTTTCTGAATCCTCAGACTGAGGTACATGGGAAAATGAGTGCTGCCAGCTCAGGTCAGACAAAGGACAAAATTTCTGAATTAATGTCTTTGGGGAGAATGACAAACCGATAAACAATAGCCCTGGGGAATGATACTAATGATGCTCCCTCAGAGATAAGCATAGGTGTAACTTCCACCGTTACTGGGATGCAAAGGATTTCCTTAATTCTTGCTGTGTGTGCAAACCCATATATTTTGCAGAAAATGCAGGGGGGTTTTTTGTTTCTTTTTATTTTTTTGAGACAGAGTCTCACTCTGTTGCCTGGGTTGGAGTACCGGGGCATCAGCCTAGCTCACAGCAACCTCAAACTCCTAGGCTCAAGCAATTCTCCTGCCTCAGCCTCCCAAGTAGCTGTGACTACAGGTGCATGCCACCAAACATGGCCAATTTTTCCTATTTTTAGTATAGATGGAGTCTCACTGAGGCTGGTCTTGAACTCCTGACCTCAAAGCGATCCTCCCACCTTAGCCTCTCAGAGTGCTAGGATTACAGGCGTGAGCCACCGAGCCCAGCTGGAAATGAAGTTTTTAAAACCAGAGGAAAAGAAATGCATTCTTTTTCCTGGCACAGTTTCTACTCAACTTCAAATGCCTATGAACTCTGAGACGTTATTTCCTCCAATCTTTATTGAAATCATACCTTTTTCCCTAAAGTAAATACCATGTTTACACACAATGCCTGAACACCTCTGCTGCCTTGTCAGCAAGTGTAGTTCAGAGACCTGATTTGTGGGCACTGCCTGCATTCCATCACAGGACGTGCCTATGTTGTGTGTTTAAATTTTCTCACTGATGGGCTTCTAGTTTGTATATTAGTTTCCATTGCTGTGTTGGTTTCTGTTGCATTTTAGTTTTCTGTGGCTATATAACAAATGACCACAAACTTGGCACTCACAACAATATCCATTTAGTATCTCAGTTCTGGCAGGTCAGCTGGGTCTCTGCCTGGGATCTTTCCAGGTGAGAAGATGGCTTTTTACCTGGAGGAGCTGGGCAGGGATTGACCTTCAGGCTCCTTCAAGTTGGCACGATCGAGCTCCTGTGGTCCGAGGACTGAGGCCCTGCCCCTTGCTGGCTATCAGCTGGGGGTATGCTCTGTTCTGGGATCATAAAGGCCCCTGTATTCCTTGTCATGGAGTCACCTCAGTCTTCAAGCCACCTTGCTGGACAAAACCTTTTCAGGCTTCCAATCCCTCCGACTGACTGCTTTTGTCACTAGCCAGCAAAAGTTCTCTGCTTTAAGGGCTCACGTGAGGTTCAGCGTGCTGCTCACATAACCCGTCACACTGTCAGGAGTGGTGTCTCGTCCCATCCACAGGCTCTGGAGGTTGGGGGCATGGAATGTTGGGGGGGGGCGCATCTTTAGAATTCTGTCTACCTCAGCTCCCAATTTTTCATCATAAATAACACAGTGATATCCTCATACGAAAAACTTTGTACTCATGTCTACCAATTTTGTTAGATGGAATCCTAGGTTTTACTATGTTAAAAGATGTTAGCACCTTATGGTCTTTGTTTTCTTACCAAGTGCGGTATGAATTCCTGTGAGCAGTGCACAAACAAGTGTGATCTCACTGTAGCTTTGCTAGTATTGTACTACTATCTTTTAAAAACATTTGACAAATTGAAAGGTGACCGTGGTACATCGTATTTTAATTTGTATTTTTTTCATTAATAATTCTGTTGAACATATATATGTCCATGTTTTCTAGTTGTATTTCTTTGATGATAATTCTGTATATGTTTTTTGATTTTTTTTCTACTGGGATATTTTAATAATGATTTTTTAACTTCACTAGGAATTGATTTTATTTGAAATTAAAAAGGCAGTAAGAGAAAAACTATACATCACATAGGTGGTAGTTTTGTGTGTGCGTGGTTAGGCCATGATGCCCAGTTGTTTGGTCAAACACCAGTGTAGATGGAGCTGTGAAGAAATTTTTTAGATGTGACTCACATTTGTAATCGGTAGACTTTGACTGAAGCAGATTTCTCTTCATGATCTGGGTGGGCCTCATCCAATCAGTTGAAGACCTTTAAAAAAGACTGCAGTCCCCGGAGGAAGAAGGATTTCTGTCTCCAGATGGCCGCTGGACTCAGGCTGCAACATCAGCTCTGTCCTGGGGCTCTGGCGTGCTGGCCTACCCTGCAGATCTCAGACTTGCCAGCCCCATGATCACGTGAGCCAATTCCTTAAAATAAATTCTCCTTGTCTGTCTCTTGCTTCCACTGCATACCCCCTCCCCCTCCCAGCACACACACCCCCTGTTCGTCGTTTCTGTGCAGAACTCTAAGACAACATGCAAAGGAGAAACATCCCGCCTGGCAGATTGCTCAGTGGCAAGGATGGAAGGCATCCTTCACCATTCGACTAAACTTGAATGGGCTGTTTTTTTTAACTTTGGAAAGAAAACTTGTCAACTGATAATTGTGTACTCAGTTTAATCTTTTAAGATGGGAAATGGAATAATTTACAGATGAACGTAAGATGGATTTATCACTGAGTCCTGAGCTAAAGAAACCTCCAAAAGACTGAAGAAGCAATATTATCCTGGCAGGACACTCTGAAATACCAGAAGGGTTAATAAAACGGAGAGTCTACATTAAATTTTAAATGTTATCTGAATAAACGTCAATTGTGAGATTCAAAAGGGTACAAGACTAAAATACTAGGTCAGAATAGTGTGTAATGGGTGGGGCAATAGTTCAGGTGTGGTTTATTCTAAGTAGGGGATCACATAGTATTAATACTTTGAACAATATTAATAAAATTCCCCCCCAAAGTTACGTGAAACAGGCAGGAGTGTCTTTAAAACATCACATAACCGTTTATTTTTCAATTGAAGTGGCCACAGGATTTAGTCAAGCAATTTTTTTCCTTTATTTTTGTTAAATAAGATTCCAGAAAGTATAGTGCAAACACTCAGTAGAAAAGTTGCAATTAAGAAATGTACATTCACATTTAACATGTCAGTCCATTCACTTTTTTCAAAAATAAAAATAGGACAAATTATTCAATTACTTGTCTCAATTTAACAATCTTGAAAAAGACTGGAAGGTACTCTACAGTGTTCAGTTGACATAAAAAGAGACCCGTATTGATCATACAAATCTAGCATGAGAAGTTACCCAGTGAGTGAGTTATTGTAAGTCTGAACGTAGTCATCGTGTTTCTCTCTTCTACAGAAGCATCCTCGTTGAGTTTGATTGTGTGAGAAAATGACACCCTCGCCCGCCTCACTCTCCATTCCGCTGAGGGACACAACCCTATCTAGCCGAACCCCGAAGGACATAGGAGCTTATACAACTTTTCTCAGCAAGTCAAGAAAATCCAAAAGTGGGCTTTGGGCTTACCTTAAATCAGAATGGAATCTACCGCTAAGAGATGGTCATAATGATGACACCATTTTCATTTGTGCAGGGGGTGTGCAGTCGTATAAATGAGGATGGTGGAGGAAGAGGAGTTTGGGTGGAGGGAGATGGTGCATAATAAGTGCGTGAGCTACACAAAGCTCAGGCTCCACTGGACTGGCGGTGGCTTACGGAGATGCTCTGCGGGTGGATGACCCAAGGGCAGGCCTGTGCCTGTCCCTTTGTGCATGCTGCGTGATTTCGAATTCAAACTAACTTCACATAATTAGGAATTTCAGGGCATGCAATTCCAGTGTGCAAACGGCTTGCATATGTGCAGTTTTGACAGGGGTGAAGGCAAAACCACAGGCCCCTCCCGCACCGGGTGTGTGCTCCTGGTGCTCGGCGGGATCCACTCCCCGTGGATGCAAGAGGCGGCTGTGGGCTTCTTCGGGATCCCCACAACGTGGGAAGGGTCCCCTGAGACTTGTGCTTCATGTGCCCGGGGCCCGGAGTTGAGTGGGAGCTGCTGGTGGGAGGTGAGAAACAGGTTCCAGCTGCTGTGGGGACAACTTCCCTGACAGGCTGTGGGAAGCAGATGCCCACGGCAAGGACGCTTTGAGCACGTGTTCTCGCACAGTCCCGCACAAGTTTGTTAAGCCTGTGAGACTGGATAGATCTCTTGGGAGTTAGTCTAGGACACCACGTTTAAACATTACTTCTCAATAAGCGGCCCACGGCTTTTTGAAGCCACGCTTGCTGCCCCAGGACCATCAGAAACCGACGCCCAGGAAACAGGGCACATGCGCCCTGGTGGTTGCCAAATCTCTCACCATTGCAATGAGCAATCATTATAATCCCTTTCTTGCCTTCTGAACACTGTGGTTCTTTGAACATCCTCTAGTCCCTGGGGAAGGTGCCCTGACCCACCTACACCCCACCAGTGGCACATGATGACAACGCTGAATGGCTCTGCAGTGGAGGAAGACAAGGAGAAACAGCGAATTCAGCTAGTGGCCTTCCCACAGCTCAGAGGCGCCTGACCAGGAACTGGGGGCCTGGACTGGCTCTGTGTAAGTGGACAAACGATGTGCAGTTTGGGGCTGTCTGGGGGTGCCCCAGTTTCTCCCCATTTGATATTAGGCCTTACAGAAAAAGAGGACGACTGTTCTTGTTTAAGGAGAAGTCCTCTATCTTTTCAGATAGGTTGTGCTCCAACATAGTTTTAGAACATAAAATCTGATATGACAAAGTAGGGATTTTTTAAGCCTAACATTTTATTTCCTTGCTGGGAGTCAGTTGTCAGAGGAGGAGGGCGGCTTAGCCAAGAGGAAGTGCGTTGCTCTAGTTAGGACCATGAGGCCAAGGCCTGCCAGGGCCCGTGCGGACTTGGGCACGGGCTCCAAGGACAGGTGGTCGGAGCAAGCCTTCCCACTGGGGCCCAGCATAGGCTGCGCTCAAACCCACCTGCTGAGGTGTCCCCTCCACCACCGTGGGCACTTGTGTGTGGACAAGCTAGAGTTCTCCACCAAAACCAACACAATTTTTGCAGCTTTCACTGTTAGCAAAGAGGAACTAAATGTGATGGGAAACACAAGGGTTTAGACTGAACAGAGCAGGAGTTGAATCCTGGTCCTGCCTCTCAGAGCTGTGTGACGTTACTCAAGTCCCTAACCTCTCTGGGCCTCAGATTCTTCATTGACAACAGGAAGATTATAACAATACCTCCCTCCACGGGCTGTTTGAAGGAGAGTGAAGGGAAGCACACAGAGGTGCCCAGTTCCTGTGAAGCCAGATTTAGGTACTAGTCATGAGTGTTGCCTTAATTTGTGGCCACACCCAAAGGCCCGCTGGAGACTATTTCGAATGGACAGGAGAGCTATGACTGCCCTTCCCTGTGCTTGTCAGTGCAGAACATGTTGAATCCAGTGTAGAAGGAAACTCACTCATTTCACAAAGAATGAAGAAAAGGTCCCTAAAGTGACTAGCGCCTGCCAGGTATGGAGGACAGAGTGTTGGGCAGATGGCTGCCTCTGGGGCCAGTTTTCTGATACACATGCTTTTTCCAGCCAATTGTGAAGCACAACCCAAGAAGGGCACCTGTCTACTGTGGCTCTTCCCCCTGCGCAGCTGAGAGACTGAAGGCGACAGATTCTGAGTTGGGAGGGCCCAGCCTGCAAACTAGCTCCCAGCAACCCGGAAGGGGAGGGAGGCGCTTGTGCGCTGAGGTTCGCTTGCACTCCCACCCCTCGGCTCCTCCTTCCGAATTCCTGCAGCCAGCTACCCTAAAAGCAAACAGCCAAACAGAAAAGGAAAATGGGACCTGTTTAGTGCCTCAATGTCCCTGGACATTAGTGCTGATATTGTAGATATTAAAAGTGCTGATATTAAAAAAAAAAAAAAAGAGCTTTGGATTACAGACGGAGGCTCAGAAACCAAGCGAACACCATAAGGGGGTCACACGCTGCCTTGGCGTCCCAGATGCTGCCCCCCTGCCCAGACCTCCAACTCCGACAATGAGGATTTTCTAAGGAAAACCAAGTCAGGGCACTCGGGGACGGTTTCCCCAAAAGCCCTGCATGAAGCTCATCTGTCGGTATTCAAACTTAATTTTCTTCCTTATACTAATGCATCTGAATCCCAGGAACAAACACTTAATTTTCATTTGGCTTATGCTATGCAACACACAGACATGTGTGCAACACACATGATAGGCACACATGATAGGCACGCACGTGCACACACGTGTTCACACATGCAACACAACACACATACACAGGCGCACACAGAGTGATTTGAATTAAGCATGGCCTCTAGTGGAGTGACTATTTTTTTAAGATAGTGAATAGATTTGATATGGAACAGAATGCATTAAATTTTCAGGGAAATTTAAAAATAAAAATGTATGAGTCATTAGATGATGGCATGGCGTTTAGGGAAGTCTAGCCCCAAAATGTGGCACTGAGTCTGCGGTGCTTATGGAACGGACCATGGAAGTGACACATGTCCTCACATCCTGTTACAGGATCTGCCTCCAGTATCATGTGAACGACAGGAGACCAGCATGGGAAATCCCCGGGACACTTTCCAGAGTGTCCCTGCGGGTTCCCCGAGGTGAGGGGGGACCAGGGGGCCTCTGAACACCCCCACCCGTGTCTCTTTGGGGTCATGACTCTGCGAGGGAGGAATATCCACACTGAGGGAACAGGTGCCGTGGCAGGGGCCCTGCCCTGTGATGCTGGCACCCAGCCCCGTCCAGGCCACCTCAGGGGCCCTGGGACCCCACAACCAGCCGCTCTGTGTCCACTTTCCCACGTGAGGCCTGCCCTGCAGCTCCTTGCTGTCAGCTCACACAGAATCACAGACACCCGCGGCTTCCAGGAGCCGCCTGTGCCGCGTTCACCCCCACCCCCAACAGCAGGGCCTGTCCACCCCAGTGCACCCAAGTCCATCTGTGGGAAATGGCAGTTAGAAGAGCCTTCCTTCCACTGAGCCAGACTGAGCCTTCCAGAACGCCTCCTCTGGCTCCGTCCCCCATCCCGGCCCTGCACTGGTCCCCGCCTGGCACAGCGAGGGCCGGGGCCACAGGAGGCTGAAGCGACGTGAGTCCCTACACCACCCACTTTGCCGACTGTGGACACCTGCCTGTGGCGTCCCCTCCCCGGTGCCCAAGAGCATGGAATGATTTGTGTACCAATGGTTATCTGGGGTATCTGCGTTCCTCGAGTAAGACCTTTCTCTCTGTCATCCCCCAAGCTCAATTTGAAGGTCTGAGCCACCAAGATGAACCTCCCCACACCCAGGCCAGCCTGGCATGGGGTCCCTGATCCTGGACACATGTCCAGAGGGCTCTTGTCCACCGGATGGCACTAGCAGCATGGAGGGCCAATGAAGACAACTTTCAGCATGCCACCATTTCCCTGAAACGGTGTACCATGGGTAAGCCTTGTCATCCTTTTAATGTTGCCGCCACAAACTGTGCAGCTCACCACCCTCGGTAGAGGGAGACCGGTACTGAGATTTGCTGATCCGAACAGATCTTGGATCGGGAGGTGTGATTGCCTCCTCCTTCCTCCCTCACCCGAGCCAGGCGTGGAGTGACAATGACCTGAGGAGGGTTTGACACAGCTCTGCCTGCTCACCGGACCTGGGATGCTGAGCTCTGCCCAGTCCTGATGGCCCACGGGAACCGAGGTGCCAGAGCTGGGTCTTCAGGAAGGGGTGGGGCTTCGGGAGTGGCAGCCCCCCAGAGCCAGGGAACTGGGCAAACTCGTGTGCATAGCTTGTCTCTGAATTGCCAATCTGCTTTGGACCAGACTCATCTCCACAGGATAGAGTTAGAGTTATTGCTTCTATGACAGGTGTTCCAGAAGCCCCGGTGGCTTTAGAGTCTGAGAAACACGGGCTGGCAACTTAGGTTTCTGGGTCTGTGGGGGGCGTCTGCCTGTAGGACGCAGACACCCGCAGGGGTGGGCAGGGCCCACGGAGACCTTTGGAAGCATTCTGGGCTGTGCTCTACGCTACGGTGGCAGGCAGGGGAGGCATGCGAGGGTGGGGAAGGGCCACAGCATCATCGAGCGGGGCTGGAGTGGGCGTGGGGCTTTTCATCATTTTTGGTACGAGTAAACAGGCAGCACCTGTAACGGGTGCACTATTTACAGAGCCTCTTAAATAACTTAGAGGGAATCCTACCCAAATGGCTCTAACATTTTTACATGAATATTGTACATGATTAAAAATAAATAAGGCAATATAATACAGTTTTATCACAAATAAAAAGGAAGTTGTTTTTCGCCAAACCCCAAGGAACATTATGGCTAAACACAGTTCCTGAACTCCCAGGAAGTAGGTGGGGTTTGGAGTTGCTGATGATGGAGATGTTTGCCCCGTGAAGTGGAGACCTCGCCAAGGCTGCCGTGGGGTCCATTTCAGAAAAGTCGTGTGCCCAGGGGAGGAAGTGTGGTCCCCGGGATGGCTTCCTCCTGCTGCTGCGTGACTGACCTGCTTTGAGTGGTGTCACGGATGCACATGTGTGATCTCCCGGCTCTGTGATCCCAGGCCAGACGCCGTGTGGCAGCTGGCTCTTTGCTGAGTCTCACAGGCCAGACCGAGGTGTCACCAGGCTGGGCTCTGCTCCTCCTGCAGGCTCTGGGCGAATCTGCTGTGGGCTCGCTCAGGCTGTTGATGGATTCAGCTCCTTGTAATCGTGGGAGTGACGTCCCCACTTCCTTGCTGGCTGGGGCTGGGGTTGTCAAGTTGGCTGTGGCCAGGAACGATGGTGCCATCCCTGACATGCTTCGAATCCTTCTGGGCTCTTCTGCCTCCTTCATCCACTTCCAAGGGGCCACGTGGCCGCACTGAGCCCACTCGGGTAGTCCAGGATCCTCTGCCATCCTAAGATCCCTGACCTTGATTCCGACTGCAAAGTCCCCTTTGGCAAGTGACAGAGCGTAGCCACAGGGCTTACGTCTACGGTGTGGACACCTCTGGGGGCCACTCCTCTGTCTACCCCCTACCCGGACAGCCTGGGGTGGGCAGCGGCACTGGCTGTGCCAGCGAGGCTCTCCACCCTCTGCACACCGTGCAGGCAGCGGCTGGCAGCTGGGCCCCAGCCAGGTGCTCAGCTCGTGGAGAGCTCAGATGGACCCTGGACCTCGTGATGAGCCTGCCTGTCCTTAGGCACCCTCGCAGGCAGCCCAGTGATTCTGCACAGCCATAGGCTCCTGTGGACGCCCCAACAGCGGCCGGAAGCCCCCTCTAGCATCTCCTTCTGCCCTAGGGCTTCTTGGGAGCCCAGCCCGCACCAGTGATGCCAGAACACCAGGGTGCATGAGCGGACAGTGACATGTGGACCACAGGAGGAAGACAAAAGCTGCCCATTCTCCAGCCCTAAACTCTCTGGGGGATCCAGGAGGTAACCTGCCCTGGCCTGTGAGCTCCCTGCTGCAGCCAGGAAAGGCCATGGGTCAAAATCACTCTCAGGAAGGTGCCAAGAGACCATCCAGCCCCCTTGCACATCACAGAAGCCACAGCCCAGCCCAGAGAGAAAGAAGAGTGGATGGGGTGCGCTCCCCACGGCCCCATCTGGCCACCTATGGTCCCCGGCCTGCACAAAGCCGCTTCCACTCTCCCTTGCCAGAAGCTGTCCACCCTGTCCGCCTCTGTCCTGAGTCTTGCCTCTGCTGGAGCCCCTACCACCAACCCCGAGTCCCTCTGGAACAGGCACCTGGCCAGCCCCAACCCGGCTGCCCTGCAAAGCCCGCAGGCCTGGCCTCCCCAGCTACGGCTGAGGTCCCTGCTGCCCCCGCATGGCCACACGGCTGAGCCAGGGTCGCCCTCCCCATGCGGGAGGCCATGTCTAACATGCCACGGTGGGAGCGGCTGGAGGACATCACCTGCCCAGCCTGACGGGGGTCAGTCCAGAGGAGGCCCCACACAGACCTACGCTCCAGGAAAGGAAGTCTGGGCTGTTCTCTGCTCCTTTTCTGAAAAGTCAGGACCCCCAGAAAGGGAGTAGAGCCCTTATGGAGCAATGAGGAGAGGGACTCCCCCAAGCCAGCTGGCTTTGAGCAGAGACAGGCTCAGGTCTCCCCTGCAGTCCACAGAAACCTCTCTGAGCATGTTTCAGAGCAGCGGGTCTCCAGAACCTTTCCTCCCATCTCCAGCCCCCTTCCTCCCTGTGCCCGAGGTCCAGGGTCTCCACGTGCCAGGACGTGCCTGGTTATTTCTGGCCAGTCCCACCCCACTGGCTCTCCTGGACCCCTGAGCCCCTCATCCTCATCTCCATCATGATCATCTAGACATGCAGGTGGGAGGTTCCCAGATCTGGACACAATCGCCTGCAGTCACGTCCCCTGCAAGCTGGAGCAGGGACACCTGGACACATGACCATAAGCCAACTCTGAAACAGCCCGTCCAGGAGGGCTGGCTCTGCCGGAGAAACATGTCCCGTCAAGGAAGCCTGCTCATGGGCACGAGGGCCACTCCTTTTCAACACACATGCAGCCTTGCACTGTTGCAAATGTACAGGACTCACGACACCACAGAGAAAAGGAGGAAATGACACCCGTCCCTCTTCTCCTGTGAACAAACACAGCAGTGACGTGCAGCACAGGGAACGTCCAGGTTTCGCAGGAGCGGGATCCAGCAGGTGGCGCAGCTGGGGAACACACAGGCAGAACAAGAAGCCGACGCTGGCCGTGATTATGGAGAGGGGGCTGGGGGCCCCCGGAGAATTCCAGAAGACCTACCTCCGGCTTTGAGCAAACAACCGCTCTGAGGAAAGGCAGTGGCCACCACTATCCATGCAGTGCGAGGCAGCTTCTCAGTTCTCCCCAAACTGTCCAGTCTGAGCGTGAACAGCCCCAGCCCAGTGAGGCCTGACTTCCCACTCTGGCTCCCGAAGCCGCTGCCCAGGGCTGGAGCCGCCTGCATGCTGGGACCCGCCTCGGCCGGGGTGGCTCAGGGCACACTCAGCAGGCTCCTCGGCCACTCTGCCAGCCAGACCTCCGCAGCTGTCGCTGTAGCCCCGGCGGATGTTCTGAATTCCTGACATTGACGCCAACCTGGCCAAACCCGCACAGGCCTGCTGGAAAGAGACGGTGCTCATTCTGCCATGGATGGGGAGGATGGAGTGGACACACAGCCTGCGAGGCCTGGATGTGTGTGCAGACAGGGTCCTCCCCTCACCAAGTCACTGCTGTGCTGCTTCTGCCGGGTTGTTGGCCCTCAGGCCACAGGCCATGCCTGGACAATGCTCCTCCTCCGGCCTGGCCACTGCCCACCTGCTCCACTGGTTTGGCTCGTCCTGGCTGGAGCTGCAGTGGCCTGTGTCGCCCCAGAGCATTCTCGCCCTGTGTGCACCCCCAGCGGCCAGCGTGGGCTCGTTAAGCCTCCTTCCCGGCTGCTGTGGAGGGCAGGTACTGGCTGGTGGGGTGCGGGGGGAGCCCGGCCCTGACTGGGAGCCCAGCCGGGGGGCCCACTGGGGGGTGTCTGGCCTGAAGGCCGGCTCTCCCATAAGGACACATTTTTCGCTCCAAGCCTAGGGACCTAGTCTGGGAGCCGTTTCCATCAGTCCTGCCTTCCAAAAAGTATGTCAACATCTCGCCCTTGCCCTTGACGCTGACTTTGCCTCTGCACACGAAGTGGTAGGAGCACCTTCTCAGCAGCCGGTGGACTTCCTCAGTCACCTGTTGGCACAGAGAAGCATGCGTTACGGGCAACAAGGGAGGTCCTCTGGGGATGGGAGCCCCACTGTGTGTCTGGGAAAAGACCGGAACATTCCATCCTGCATCTGTTGCTGCCTACCCTGACTGCCCGACCCTGGCAGTGCCCGTACACAGCTTCCCCAGCTCAGCCTGGCAGCCAGGGCCCCGCTCCTGCTGCAATCACTTGGGTCACTCCATAAGGACAAGGACACGACCCTGCAAAGACAGCCCAGGGGACTGAGAGGAGCCTAAGGAGCCAGCCCCAGGGAATCCCACTGCCACGTCCTGGCCAACAGGAGGAGGTGACATTCACTGAGCAGCGCCCCTGGCTCGGCTGGGAAGGGTGGCCCAGGAAGCACCCAGATGGGGTACACAGGTGGGCAGGGCCAACAGGCACCTGGCACCAGGGTGGGGTGTGAGCCCCGTGGCGCACACCATGCCAGAGGCTGCATGAGATGCAGCGCCAGACGCTGGGAACAGAAAGGAGCAGGACTCGCCTCTGGGCCTGGGGCTCTGGGCGCTTCAGCAACCTGGGACAGTTCCAGGTCAGGGCGCACAGAATGCGGGAGGTCAGGTAGCAGGTACCAACCACCTTGGCTGGGAGGGGACAGTGGAGAGCAGAGCACACAGCAAGGCCAGGCTTCCAACCCCCCACTGGGCGCAGTGGTATGGGGTGGGGATGCACACCCGGGGGGCCCCAGCACACAGAGGGCGCTGGGCAAACTACCTGGAGAAAACAGACATGACGCAAACCTGTCTTTCAGGTTCCCAGCCAGTATTCTAGCGCAAAGAATTCCTGCTTCACAAAGTTAGAAGAAAGAGAAAGGATAAGAAAATACCTTCTACTAGCCACAGTCAGTCCTGTGACCAGAAGACACACTATTGGTGTCTGAGCTTTACGCTGGAGGAGTGATCCTAAAGTCACTTCTCCCTCCCCGTCTCCTGGCTGCTCCCCCACTCCAACACGTGGTGCAAACTCTGTTGTCTTTAGTTAAAACAACTCACTCCATCCCAAGCCCACCTTCTCAGGGCCTGGCCCAGCAGAGCTGGGGAGGGTGGCCTCTGGCAGTGTGGCGGGGGTGCCAGGAAGTCAAGCGGGGGAGGGGAGACCTGCTTGACAGACAGACCCTGCTTATGCCAGAGTAACATCCTGGGCAGTGGGGGGTACACCTACCAGGCTGGGGGAGGACAGGGGCAAACGACCCATGCATGGGGCAGGAGCATGACAAGGCAGTGGCAGGCTTAGGTCTGATTTCAGAAATTTAAAAATGCAACGTGGCATGGGGCAGTAGCCAGGCTGCGGACAGGAGGGGGTCCCAGGAAGTTCTCCCCTGGGGCGTGTCCAGCTTTAGGGAAGCCTGCAGGGAGTGCAGGCGCATGGTCATGGTAAGGAAAATACAGTGCAAAGTTCTACGGATGGATGGTGGTGGCAGCTGAATGTACTTAACGCCGCTTAACTATACGATTAAAAATAGTGAAGGTGGGCCGGGCTCGGTGGCTCACGCCTGTAATCCTAGCTCTCTGGGAGGCCGAGGCGGGCGGATTGTTTGAGCTCAAGAGTTCGAAACCAGCCTGAGCAAGAGCAAGACCCCGTCTCTACTAAAAATAGAAAGAAATTAATCAGACAACTAAAAATATATAGAAAAAATTAGCCGGGCATGGTGGCACATGCCTGTAATCCCAGCTACTCGGGAGGCTGAGGCAGGAGGATCGCTTGAGCCCAGGAGTTTGAGGTTGCTGTGAGCTAGGATGACGCCACGGCACTCTAGCCCTGAAGACATTTTAACAGAACCAACCAACTGGAAGAATTATTTAGAGCATCTTTTTTCATATGGTGATGGAAATGATTCTAAATGTGGTTATAAAAATAAAAGAATCTTAAATTTTTTTAAAAAAAAAAAGAATGCAGAGGTGCAGAAGTGCTTCATGGAAGTCCCTGACTATGTTCTAACAGGAGAAAAGACTTTATGAAGACTTTCTACCTGGCCCTTAAACTGCCCCCACAGATTAGCCACCATCATGCACCAGGGGACCAGCCTTCCCTCCAAGGCCCCCTGAGGCCTGCAGGTCCCAAGCAGGCAGCCACAGGGCTGGGCGGCCCTCACAGGCCCCATCTGACCCACTTGGGCTCCACCCTGGTGGTCATCAGGACTGGGTCAAGTTTCAAGTTTGTTCTAAGGGAAGTCCCGAGAACCAGACCACACTCCTCCACACTGAGGAAAAGCAGAGGCTGTGGCCTTCCAGACCTTTCTGTGGCTCCTGGAAGGTATCACAGCCACCAGGTCTCATCCCACCTGAGCTGCCCAGAAGTTCCTCGAACGAGGTGGGCACCCACAGCAGCCTCTCTTCAAACAGACGAGAAAGCCCTTCCCTTCTACAGAAGCCAGGTGGGCGGGGACCAGAGTCCTGGGACATGTGGAGGGAACGGGAGCAGCCAGGCCATGGGGCGTGGCCGCACGCCCCTGTGACTCAGTGCTCTGGAGTCGGTCCAGCCCCCAAGGCCGCACGGCAAAGCAGACAGCGCAATCAAACTGCCCAGCCCAGAAACGCTCTCTAGAGCAGACAGACTGAGATATGCAGCTAGTTCAGCCCTGCCGCTTACTGGCTGCAGACCCGGGGTTCGACCCTTGGCCTCCTGTGCCTCAGTTTCCTCACCTACAGAATGGGTACCTGTGCCCTGGGGATTTCCGGGTCAACTGACCTGGATTCTGCCCTGGACCCCGGTGCTGTCCATCCGACTGGCCACGTTCACTGTGTTTCCCCAGATGTCGTACTGAGGCCTGCGCGCTCCGATCACTCCAGCCACCACGGGGCCGACGTTGATGCCTGGAAGACAGCCACGATGTGGCCTGTTGTCAGCTGGAAACATGTGACTCACCCTGCCAGGGCCACCCGGTGCACTTGATGTTGCTCCTTTCAGGGTCCTTTTGGGGTCACCTAGTGCCAGGCTCCTCCCTAAAGCACCCCACACAGCTCCACAGAGAGGCACTGTGAGCCTCGCCTGCACGCGGCTCCCGCGGGGCGTGGGGGTGGCACCCTAGTGACACTGCCTGCTGCACCAGGGAGCAGCATTGGTCCTCAAAGATGATTCCTAATCCTGAGGAAAAATCCCATTTCCTGGAACAATGGCCCCTGTGCTACGTCTTGCCACAGAAGCCACTACGAAATCTGACCTTTTGGTCTCTATGACCCCAAGTGCATCCTCTTTTCCAGAAAAATAGCTGCTCCTGACCCTTCTCAGGCTGCATCCCTGTGGCTATTTTAGGGTGTGGGTCCCAGAACTGAGCACGATGGCCCAGGACGCTCTGGTAGGAGGGATGGAGGACCCTTCTTTTTGTAGCTCAGGATCCAACTGGTCTCTGGGCAGCTGCAGACCAGATGGACGGCGTCACAATGACCCCAGGGGCACCCGTGTTTGAATCATCCCTTGGGTGACTTTCAGCAATGTGCTCTCTCTGGGCCTGGGCTTCCTCTCCTGTAAATGGGGCACACACTAAGCTGTGACACCCTGGCCTGTCCTTGGTGGGATGTCCGGGGGGTCCAGCATGCCATCAGTTCTGTTAGTACAGCTGCTGTGGCCACTTCTTGCAACTAGGGCTTTCTGGCCCAGGCTGAGACCACACCCTATCTTCCTTTTGTGTGTTCATGGACTGATTTTTCTGAGCTTGTCCTAGTTAATTCCTCTGAAGTCCTGGACAGAGCATGGGAGGAGTGTGGGGTGGGGAGAGGTGGCCCAACAGTGTGAGCTGGGGCAGGTGGACATGGGAAACCTAGAGAGGAACCTCAAAAGGCCACTTCCTGGATGGCTGGTGGGACTTGGGGAGCCCCTCTGCCAACCCCAGACACCCCCACCTACAAGCAAGAGATGGGGCCAACGTCACCATGCTGGGTAGAAGGGTCATCGCATGACCAACCACTGGGCCACAGCCGCAGGGCTCCACTGCGGGAGAGCAGGGAATGGGACGTCCCTGATCCCCATCACACCTGTTTCCTGACTGAGCAGCGCCCAGGGCCCAGCCCTCAGCCGGACGCCATGCCCAAAACACTGCATGCTTCTAGGACATCAGAACTTCACCACCCTTCCCACTCAAACGCAGCTCCAAGGCTGGATTTTAAAGCCACTAGATGTTTGAATTCTAGAACAACCATAAAATGCTATTTTAACTATATCCTGGACTAGTGGGAATTTTTCTGGTAAACTGTCTACATCTCAGAAAAAATGAATTTAGGATGTAAAAAACCCAACAAACCCTAGTTTCATAAAATCTAGAAAGGAGCTTGGACATCCCATGGTTTTCCCTCCGCAGGCAAGGGAAGGAGCTCAGAGAAGACAAGGGCCTGCCTGAGTCCGCGCAGGTGGGCTCCCGCCAAGGCCTCTTGCTGGGCAGCCCGCGCAGCCTCACTCCATGCTGCCAGGGCCGGCCGAGGGGAAAGGCGCATTTTCCTGCAGCTAAGTGTGGACTCGGAGGAGCGTCTGAAAGTCTCCAGGACAATCGAGATTTCTAATGTGTTTCATGAGCTCGGGGCAGTGAATCTTCAAAGTCCTAAGTCACTTTCTGAAGCATCCCACTTCCACAGGCAGCTTTCAGGGGCAACTCTGCTCATGTGTCCCCATGTTCTCCTGGTTGGCATCACCTTCCTTCCTTCAAGACACCCGCCAGCTGATTCCGCCCCTAGGAAGGCACAGAAAGGGTGTTCTACACCGAAGGGATAGGCTTAGAGCCTCGTACCAACTCGGAGGACAAAGTCGTTGTAAGACTGGTAGTTAATCTCATCCAGGACGTCAAACATCTCAATGGCAAAGTCCGCCAGTGTGCTCAGGTGGGAGGAGATGGACTTCTTAGCCTAGGTGTGAACAGACAGGGATCATTACGTTTGGGATCACCAGGCAGGTGGGGGGCAGGGAGCCCTGCAGCAGTTGTGGGATTGGGGACTTGATTCCCTTATCAACAACACAGCAGTCCCGTGGACTGCAGGTGCTCTTGGTGCCTGGCTGGGGCACATCATTCCATTCTACAGGAAGGAGACTGAGGTATTGCCCAAACCCTGGCTCCTGAGGGGCAGAGACAGGATTCACCTGAGTCTGTCTGCGAGGGGTGGGGAGGAGGGGGCAGCCCTGTGAGCAGGAGACCAGGTATCCAAACTCCTGCTTGGACAATGTTGTCAGTGCCCATTGCAAATGAGCAAAGCAAGGACAGAGACGCATGTCAGATCTTGAGATCGAGACTGCATCTTTCTATACGTGTGTGACAAGGTCCTTTTGTGAAACAGTGGCAGTTGTAAGGTTTCTAATTTTTATTTTTTAAGGAAATTTTATTAGTCCTCAAAGTCACGGAACTAATGTTTTTTTCAATTTAACAGATTTTATTTTTTAGGACAATTTTAGGTTTACAGGTCAACTGAGCAGATAGCAAGGAGAGGTCCCAGGCACCCCCTCTTCCCCCACATGTAGTTTCCCTATTGTTATTATCTTGCATCAGTGTGATGCATTTGCTACAACTGATGAACCCATACTGATATATTATTATTAACCGAAGTCCATAATTTACATTAGGATTCACTCTTGGTGTTGTCCATTCTATGGGTTTTGACAAATGTACGATGACACGTATCCACTATGACAGTACTACACAGTTTCATGGCCCTAAAAATCTTCTTAGCTCCTTTTCCCCAGCCCCCAGCAACCTCTAATCATTTTACTGTCTCTATAGTTTTGCCTTTTCCAGAATTTCATATAGTTGGAATCATACATTATACAGCCTTTTCCGACTGGCTTCTTTTATGTAGTGATGTGTATGTATTTAAGGTTTCTCCATGTCTTCTCATGACTTGGTAGCTCATTTCTTTTTATCATCTAATAATATTCCATTTTATGGATATACCAGAATGTGTTTATCCTTCACCTATTGAAGAATATCCAGGTTTTGGTGATTATAAATAAAGCTATTAATATTCATGTGAAGGCTTCTCCATGGACATAATTTTCATCACATTTGGGTAAATGCCAAGAAGCACAATTGCCGGGTCATATAGCAACAGTAGGTTTAGCTTTGTAACAAAGTCAAACTGTCTTCCTCAGTGACTGTGCCATTTTGCATTCCCACCAGCAATGAACGAGAGTTCCTGCTGCTCCACATCCTCACCAACATGTATCTTGTCAGTGTTTTGGATTTTAGCCATTCTGGTAGGTATCTAGTGGTGTCTGATTGTTTTAACTTGCATCTCCCTAACGACCTATGATGCTGAACATCTCTTCACATGCTTATTTGTCACCTGTATATTTTCTTTGGGGAGGTGCCTGTTCAGATTATGTGCACACTTTTTAACTGCTTTTTTTCTTATTGTTTAATTTTAAGGGTTCTTTTTATATTTTAGATAAAAGTCCATTATCAGTAGGTGATTTGCAAAAAGATTTTCTCCTAGCCTGGGGCTTGACTTTTCATTCTCTTAACAGTATATTTCACAGAGTAATAATTTTTAATTTTAATAAAATCCAACTTACCATTTTTTTTTCATGGATCATGTTCTTGGTGTTGTATTTAAAAAAATCATTGCCAAAATCAAGGTCATCTAGATTTTTCTCCTCTGTTATCTTCTAAAAGTTCAAGTTTTGCCTTATACATTTAGGATTATCCATTTTGAGTAAATTTTTGTGAAGGGTATCAGGTGTGCATCTATATTCCTTTTCTTGCATGTGGATGTCCAGTTGTTCCAGCACTATTTGTTGAAGAGACTCTCTCTTTGCCATTGTATTGCCTTTGCTCCTATGTCAGAGATCAGTTAACTCTAGTAGTGTGGGTCTGTTTCTGGGTTCTCTATTCTGTTCCATTCATCTATTTGTCTCTTCTTTTGATAATGCTGCATTGTCTTGATTACTGTAGCTTTATAGTAAGCCTTGAAGTTGGTAGCATCAGTCTTCCAACTTTGTTCTTCCTTGTCAATATTGTGTTGTTTGTTCTGGGTCTTTTTTATTTCCATATAAACTTAGGATTAGTTTGTCAATATCACAAAATATCCTGGTGGGGTTTTGATTGGAGTTGTATTAAATCTACAGATGAAGTTAGGAAGAACTGACATTTTAACAATGTTGACTCTTCCTTTGCAGGAACATCGAATCTCCATTTATTTAGATCTTTGATTTCTTTCATTAGAGTTTTGTTGTTTTCCTCATATAGTTCTTGTATATATTTTGTTAGATTTATACCTGGTATTTCATTTTTAGGGTCTAATATAAATGGTATTACATTTGTAATTTCAAATCCCAATTGTTCGTTGCTGGTATATAGCAAAGTGATTAACTTTTATATAGTAACTTTGTGTCCTGTAACCTTAGTTCCAGGAGTCTTTTTTTTTTTTATTGTTGTGCTGTTATTTTTGAGTCTTTCAGATTTTCTCCATATACAGCCATGTCATCTGCAAACACATTCCTTCCCAATCTGTATGCCTTTTATTTTCTTTTCTTGTCTTATTGCTTTAGCTAGCACTTCCAGTATTCTGTTGAATAGAAGTGGTAAGAGAGGATATTCTTGCCATGCTTCTGATCATAGGGAGAAAGGATCTAGTTTCTCCCCATTAGGTATGATGTTAAGCTGTTGGTTTTGTGTAGATGTTATTTATCAAACTGAGAAAGTTTCCTTCCTAGTTTACTGAGAGTTTTTATCAGAGATGGGTATTAGATTTAGTTAAATGATTTTTCTGCATCAACTGATATAATCACATATTAATAATTTTTCTTTTTTATTCTGTTAATATGATGAATTGAATAAATTCATTTTAGAATGTTAAACCAGCCTTGCATATCTGGAATAATTCCACCTTGGTTTTCATGTATAATTCTTTTCATTCATTATTGAATTCAATATGCTAATGTTTGTTGAGGATTTATGCATCTATAGTCATGAGAAATATTGGTCTGTAATTTTCTTTTTTTATAATGTCGTTGTCTGGTTTTATTTGGGGAATGCTGGCCTCTGCTTCTATCTTTGGGAAGAGATTGTAGAGAACTGGTATAATTTCTTCCTTAAATGTTTGGCAGAATTCATTAGTGAATGCATCTGGGCCTGACGCTTTCTGTTTTAGAACGTTATTAATTCAATGTCTTTAATGTTATTGATTCAATGTCTTTAATACATATAGGTCTATTCTGGATGTTTATTTTTACTTATTCACTGTTCTGCTTTGGGAAAGGAGAGCACAGGGCTGGAGGGAGGAGAAGAGAGGGGGCCAGAGGGGAGGGCACTGTTGGGGAGGGGCTGGGGCTGGAGGAAGCCCCTGTGACCAGCCTTCTGTGCTGACTTTCCCTAGGAGATTGTGTCTGGAGAGAGCCAGCCACTGACAAAACAGCCTGTGAGCTACTCCCCTAATCCAACTCAGAGGGAAAACAGACCCCAGCATGGGGACCTGCCTGAGGTCTCAGAGCAGTCTGGGGTGGGGCTGGGACCCGGTCTGCGAGCAGGCAGCCCAGTCCTGGATGACACTCACCTTGGCCCCCGAGGTGGGCGCCAGCCCCACCGCGGCCATGTAGGTGCTCCCGATGGTTTTGATCTTCTCTAGGTCCTTGTAAAAGTCTTTGTCCATGAGCTTTGTTTAAAACACAAAACTGTTAAACATTACATAACATTTGAGAAAAGTCACCACAGCCGTCAACCACCAGGAAAACAGCATAGCTGATGAATGCAGTCTGGAAAGCAAAAGGTCTTCTCTGTTTTGAGCACCACACAAATTCTGGGACTACATTGGAAAGAACAGGTGAGGAGGGACAGCACAGGACATGCCCTTGTTCTTCCCACAGCTGAGCTCACAGTCACTGGGAGAATCAGGTCCCCAGTGACAGGAGCTGGTAGGGCTGATGCAGAGTCCAGCTGGCTGTGGAAGGGCTTGGGGATACCCCACCCCGCCCACCCATCTGCAGATGATGTACTCAGCCCCGGCCACTGGAGAAGTCTGAGTCCTGATGTTTACAAGGCAGAGGACAAGTGCTCCGCCCTGCCCAGTGGCCCTGGTCCCCTATCCTGGGGTTGAGATCCCCTTCTTTACTGCCATGCTGGATCTGGGCCCCAAAGGAGACAGAATGCCTGTGCTTCCTGCCCATTCCATCTACGGAGAACATGACATATCGCTGAACACACAGGATTTAATCAGGTGAAGGGACACCCGTGTCACCCCGCGAGCAGGATGCATGCTGGGCCAGGCAGGGCCAAGACAGTGAAGCGCAGCCCTCACCTTGTCAAAGTCAGCGATGATCTCGTTGAGCAGCCGCAGACACTCCACCCCCATGTTGTTGCCATCTAGCTCGATATAGAAGTCATTGAAGTTGGGGATGGAGGCGAACATGACGCCCACCTGGGAGTAGGACTGGTAGTAGAGGTCCTAGAAGGTCAAAGGACAGGTCAGCCTGGAGAGTGCCCAGGGAATGGCCAGAGTGGTGCTGGCTAGTGGTGGCCGGGAGGGCACTCACCATGTTTCGGGGGTTGGACATGAGGAAGTGCTGGGCGACATGGGCTGGCAGGAGGTTGAAGAGGATCCTCCTGTTGTCCAGCTTCACCCTCTCCATGTCCTCGCGCTCCTCTTCTGCCTGGGAGTCGAGAGCCGTGGTGAGCCCCACCCATCCATGGTGCCCTCACCCCCCACCCATGCTTCTTCCTAATCTTCACACTGGACGCCCAGTGTGCCCTGCCCTACACCCGTCCCCACCTGACGGCAGGACTGTGTCCATGCTACCAGGCCAGGAGGATCCACGAGTGTCTGCACAAGTCACCACACATCTGCTGGAACATGCAAAGAACAATTGCCTCACCCCACTTTGAAGGTCTGCCCTGTCCTAGCCACCTCTTGGGGACCAGAAGCCACCACAGCTCTTTCTGAGGCATGTGCCCACCAGAGACAGCACCAGTCCCCAGGCAGCTGCCAATGTGACCCCATCCTAGAATGTCTGGAGGCTCCTCGTTTCCTCTGGGACCTCTCTGGCCTCCACCAGAGTGCATGTCCCTCTGAGCACTGAGACAGGGAGAGAGCTGTGCGGGCAGTACCGACCCCAGCGCTTCTCGATCAGCCACAGGACCCTGCAGAGACTGGTTAAACCGACAGTGATGGCCCTACTCAGGGTCCACTGTAAGGGCACGAAAGGTGCCATTGGTGGTGATGTTATCAGTATTTTGGTGAAAACTGTGTAACGGGATATGCTTCAATTAAAAACAAATCTATTCCACAGAGGTCGCACTAAGTTGCAGTCCCACCAGCAGTGTGAGAGTGTTACTGTCTCTCCACATCCTTGCCAGCATTTGTTGCTTTGGGATTTTTTGATAAAGGCCAGTCTCACTGGGGTTAGGTGATATCTCATTGTGGTTTTGATTTGCATTTCCCTAATGATTAAAGATGTTGAGCACTTTTTTTATATGTTTGCTGGCCATTATTCTGCCTTCTTTTGAAAAGTTTATGGCAGCACAATTCACTATTGCAAGGATGTGGAAACAACCCAAGTGCCCATCAACCCATAAGTGGATTAATAAAATATGGTATATGTATACAATGGAATATTACTCAATTATAAGAAACAATGGTGATCTAGCACCTCTTATATTCTCCTGGATAGAACTTGAGCCCATCCTCCAAGGTGAGGTATTACAAGAATGGAAGAATGGGCTCCACATGTACTCACCATCAAATTGGCACTGACTGATCAACACTAAGGTGATCACACGGTAGTAATATTCTTTAGGGGCTGAGGGGTTGGGGGTGGGTAAACTCACAACTAATGGATGCGGTGAGCATTGTAGAGGGGAAAAGGCACCCCTCAAATCATGGTTTGGGTGTGGCAAAGTCATTAACATGTAACCAAAATGTTTGTACCCCCATAATATTCTGAAATAAAAAAAATGAAAATAATAAAAAAAAAAATTAAAAAAAATCTAGGTTTATCACATTGTGATTAAAAGATTTGGTTCTAATTCTACTTCTTTCAACATCTGGATTCATGGGCTATTGGAGAAGCTGTCCTTCCTAATCATCATATACCTCTTAATCCATCCACACATGCCAAGGTTTTTGTTGAAATTTGAATGATAAATGTCCGTCTTCCCTGTGCCAGTTATTTTTATGAACTAAGCAGAAGTTGTATAGTTATATTTTTTAACAAATAAGATGAAAATCCACTGAAATTCTCAATTTATAAAATTTTCCAATCAGGAAGCTCTGTGGGCAACACACATTATTCCTGTCAACAAAGTCACGTGGTAGAGACACATCCGGCTTCCATTTTCAAAATGTCCTCTCCTAGTGTCTTTCAGAGGCATTTCCCTTCTCACGTGTACTTCTGTTTCAGGAATTATTGACCAGGGCACATCTATTGATAGTTATGTGGCATCTCAGAGGAGGTCACAATTTGGGGGCACTTGTCATTTGGGAAAGAGAATAAAACAACAACAAATGCATAGCCTGACCACTCCCCGGTACGCTGACAGTGCGGTAAGTGACTCTCACGCACACAAAACCCCAACAGAGGATTCAGTCTAACTACACCAGCAACCCCAACCCAGCGCCTCTAGTCAACATGCTCACTACAAGAGAACAGCCGTTCCAGGGTGGCCCTGTCCTCGCTCTGTCTTGGAAGTGATGTCCCTACCTCCCTCCTCCAAGTGACAAGGGGCATCTGGCCAAAGTCGGATTGCCATTGCCACATCATTCCTCACTATCAGCAAAGCACGTTTCTGAATTTTCAGGTGCAATCACTACAAATAGGCTTTCTGAGACCCTCTCCCAAGGCCCCGCTGAGCCACTGATGTCTTTCTGGGGCACACACACCCCTCCTTTAGGGGCACCCCACTCTATTAACACCTCCTTTTGGGGAAGCGTAGAAAAGGAAAGGAACTTCCCCAAGCACACAGAGCAGCTAAGACAACAGTCTTCAGCCCCTACGTTAGAGGAACTTAGTCTCTAACTTTGGGGCTGAATCACGTGTGCCTCCTTTGATAACTGGTATTCACTCAACACACAGACTGGAGCATGAAGGTCAAAGATGGCACACATCTCTGCACGTTGTTGCTGTCCCAGGACTGACGAGTCTTAGGTCAGGGTGGCCCTGGCTAGGGCAGGCCAGGCGGGGTGCCCATGTCCAGAACAGCCTGAAATTCGGGGGGTGGGGTGCAGTAGGACACCACACCCTCAGGGGCCATTCCATGCTGCAGGACTGAGAAAGCTCTGGTATCTAGCAGCCTGGCCCCCGGAGGACTACAGTGTAGACTGCGCAGGACTGCAATGAGAAGAGGAATCACCCCTTGCTGATGAATGCTACTGATGTCCTGGGGATGTCTGCGGTTGCAGCACAGCACAGCCGACCCTTAGCATGCCTGGGTTAGGGAGCGACTCCACAGGGCCAAACCCTGGCAGTATATCCCACTTTCCCCCTGCCTTCTCTCCACGCAGTTAGGCCTCTAATGTGCCCCCACCCCATGCCAGTCTCCCACCCTCCTGCGCTCCCTAGGAGGTGCACGAGCACCACACATTCTCCATCCTGGCCTGTGGCTCTCCCCCTGCTGCTTTGCAGGCCTTTCCCTCAAATATGAGCCTTTCAGGAAACAGTCTTGGAGGTCATCTTATGTCCAAGGTAATTAATGAATCCAGTCTACAACATCTCCTCAAGTAGTTACCCACTTTTCCTTGAACACCTCACAGAGACGGGGAACTCACTACTGCACAAATCTGTCTCATCCAAACTTACACACTTCAAGCTGCTGGAAAACGTACATTGAATGAAAATCTCCTTCCCTGGATCTTTTGTCCAGAGTCCGTGGCTCTGTCTTCAGTCTGCTGTGGAGAGCCTTGCTGGGACGGGGAGGGCAGGAATCCCTTACCCCACATCCTCCCCTCAGCTGCTTTGGTTGATCCTCTTCCCCGGGACTATTTGCAGGTCCCCCTCTGGGTGTCCAGGCTGAGCCCAGCAGGCTGGGTGGTGGCCAAGGCCTCTCCCAGGCAGGACACTGGCTCGAGTCAGGGCTTTAGCCAAATGCATGGCTTCCAGCCAGCTCAGACCCCCAGGCCTCTCTCCATGAGCTGGCGCTAAGCCACCTGGCCCTGCCCTGTGCCCAGAAAGGACTCTGCAAACACAGAATTCCCTTTCGGTCTTATTTTGTTCAGTTTGTTCCATCGAGCCAGCTGCTGTGCTGAGCCTGGATCCCAAGCCTGATGGTTCCCCCTGGGGCCAGCTCCCAGCTCTGTGTCCTTCTTAAACCGTAGGACCATGGCCACGTGAGGAAATGACCTGTGAGAGAGGAAGGCAAGGCATGGAGGCAGGTCTTGTTTCTCTGCCGAAGACTCCAGCCTCGCAGGGCCTCCTTGGGGACTGTGTATCACGAACACACGCCTGCTTCTCACTAACGCTTGCTCCTGCTGACGCGCGAGACTGTCCTGGCATCCTCTACACCGTGGGGGCTGTGTGCAGGCGTTCCTAATCCGGACACCTGCGTCCCCCCAGCCGACCACTCAGTGTCCTTGCTCCCCTGCCCCCAGCTCAGCACTCCTGACCCATGAAGCCCTGCCGACACGACCGCTGGCCATCCCGTGAAGCCGTCCCTCTCGTCCAGGCCCCGCTGCCTGCTGTTCCAGGACGCGCCACATCCCTCTTGGCACAGAAGGGATGAAAAGCCCCTACAGATGAAAATGCATTTCAGCTAAGGCTTAATTCTAAGAAATGTGTCTTACATTACTAAGCTACAGTAAGTGAAATCTGAACTTTAAATTTGAACAATTCAATGAATTAAAAATGTTTTCCCTGAGCTTTATTAGAAAATAAGGGAGTGAACCTTCGAAGGCTGCAGTTAGGACGTGTGGATGCATTAGGTGCAGGCACGAGCTCTATGCTGCGCTGGGAAGTCCATGAGTGTGAGCGTGCATGTGTGTGTGTATGTGTGCGTTACATCCTTCTTTCCAAAATATAAAAAGGCAGAACACAGCCTGTCTGTTGTCAGGAGCACAGCCGCTCCTGACAACAGACACGTGGCTCCTGAGCAGCTTCTGAGCAGACAGCCTCGCCTCGCCAAACTGCTGGCACGTCTTCGTTTCTTAGGACGGATGGATGCAGTGAGCTGAAGGCAGAGCTGTGCCTGGTGTTTCAGACAGGAAGCAAGATGGGGTGTTGTTTTAAAGGTAACGAGAACCCGTGATGGAAGTGACGCTGCAGTGGGCATAGCCGATCCTGATCCGGGAGATCTGCTCTCGCTGACCAGCGAGGCCCACCCTCCTGTACGCAGAGGGAAACGGAGGCTGGGAAGGCGGTGTCCAGCCCGCACAACCAGAGCCCAGCCTCTCTGCCGACAGCTCCCTGCACGGAGTGAAGGCCCTGTGAGATTCTTTCTCCGCAGATTTGAATTTCTATTTATGCCAATACAAATTTAGGGGGTAGGATCTGCTAAGAATTAATCAAGCTCAGTTTCAGTGTCTGAAGTGTCAAAGGGAAAACATCAGACAGCTAAACCTAAGAATTATTAGAATTATCCTTTTCAGAAAAGTCAGCATTTCCTGCCAGAGTGAAAGACCTGGTGCAGTGCCGCCTCCTCCAGGAAGCCCTCTTCAGTAACTTTAGTCAGAATGGGTCACTCCTTTGCAGGACACACAGCATCTGCCTAGGGCCCTCATGGCACTCCATCTCCTGTCCTCTTTATTTCTTCTAGAGTCTTCTCTCTTCTCCTCCCTTGACCAGCAGCAGCCCATGGGCACATCTGTGCTGACTCACCGCCAAAAGGCGGCAGAGCCTAGGGAGAAGTGCAGGCCTCAGAGCTCAGGGGGAGGCCACCGTGGGCTTGCTCACACAGTGTCGGGGGACCGTCCCAGCCAGGGGTGCTTCTGAGGGTGAAAGGGCCTGGGGGAGGCTGAGAGCCTGGCCCCGAGTGGGTGTGACGACATGAGCTCCCTTGTGTCCACAACCACTGCCCAGGCCAGAGTGGGCCAGGTCTCTCCACACGGCCACTAACCGTGCTAAAAACATGTGTCTTTGTGATGATAAAGGTAATAGAAACTGTTGTAGAAAATCTGGATGTTTCATTGCACATACACACAGCCATGCCCCAGGATGGAGAGATATCGGGGGTGTCGGGAGGACCTGCTGTTTCAGATGGTCTCCGGCACCTCGAAGCGGAAGGCTCCATTTTCCCATCACAAAACTCGGGGCTACCAACATTTTGCTCTCATTTTGAACTGGTGGGGTGGGAAAGTGAGGCGGTATGTTCCATACTCAAGAGGAAAACACGGAGGTGTCTTTGTTGGCGGGACTGAGTTCTGCAGGGTGGCCCCAGATGAGCAAAACTGTGCTGTGAGCCAGTTAGGGCCTGCAGGGGACTCCGTGTGCTCAGGCACAACACGGCAGCTCAGAGACACCAGGGATATGGACACGTTCCTTCTCGCTGCACAGTCAGACTGCCATCGTGCTGCTTACAAAAGGGCCACGTCATGGGCAGAATGCATCTTTGGAGCTCTCACTCCACATTAAAGTTTTGCTGGATCCTTCTCCTGACACAGATCTAACCTTCAGAGAAGTCTTCCTTCCACCCATGCATTCATGTGAAATCTTGACTACGATGGAATGAGGCACATTCCTGGCTGAGTCTACAGCACCCTGCCCAGGGACAGCTCTCACAGGAATGCCATTCCATTCCCGACAGTCCTCAGCTGGCAGGAGCAGCCTCCTGAGGGGTGATCTGCATGGGAACAAGGAGAATGTGCCCACCTACAGTGGAGCAGATTTTGGTTCTGACCTTTGGCTATTGACCTTGGCCCTCACCTGTTACATGGGGATAATGACCACTTACTGGGGTCAAAGACATTTAAATGATCATGTGAAGTCCACTTCTGGAAACGATGGCATACTAGGGATTGAATTTGCCCTCCTAGAAACAATAAAAAAGCCAGACAAAATGTATAAAGCAACGACTTTCCAGATATCAGACACGAAGCAATGAAAGACAGTGACCCCTGAGAGACGGGAGCAAGTGAGGGGGCCTGCAATGGCCAGCATACTGCCTGGAGTCCCAAGCCACACGTGGAGGGAGCCAGGGGAGGACAGAGACTAGGGAGCCCAAGGTGGCTCCAGTTCACAGGGCAAACACCAGAGGGAAGAGAGGGTTCCCAAGACCTACAGGAGGTCCCCTTCAAGTCTCCAGTTCACTACCGATCTGCATAGGCCAGGGACAGAATCATCTAAAACGATCACAGGGAACAAACCCCAAAGCTCACATGATGCTAAGAATAGTTCCTACCTCCACTGGCAAGAATGGAAAACCTTATCACCCACCGGGGACCAGGGAAAGTCGTGGGCAAAATTGTTCCTAGAATAAATGCTCCTCTGGTTCATTCTAACAAAGGTTAAGAGCAAAACCCCAAAGGACCAAAGTGTTGCCAAGTAACTTATCTAGGTCCCAGAAAAAGGATCAAGAATAATTTTAGGAATACAAGAATATCCAACACCCAGAAAGTAAAATTCAGAACGTCCAACATCCCTCCAGGCCTCAGTTTTCATCTCACTCATTCCCTCACAGACATTTCCCAATTCCGGCCCAGACTGTGGGAGCCACAGGGGCCGGTGGGTCCCGGGCAATCCGTGTAATCCCAGAGCTTGGACATTCCAGGTGGGTACATTCCAGGAAGAGGGACAAGGATGACTAGAGTGCTAGCTCTCTTCCATTTAGATGCCTTTCCTCCCCCGCCCACTGCTGCCAAGAGAGACAATCGAGCCAAGACTCTCAGAAGTGGCTGCTTCCCCTGTTTGTGCGCCCATCACACCAAGGCTTCAACAGAGAGTGGGGCTCACATCTTTCCTGTTAAAGACCTGTAGTGGAATAAGGGTTGCTTGGACAGTGAGCTCCCTGCTCACCGGCTCTCCCTGGTGCTGCTTACCTGGCTGTTCCATCAGAGCAGGACACGCCCCGAAGTGGAGGGACATCAAGCCTGCTTGAGCACCCCATGAGCAACTCAGGATGAGCATGCTTCTCCCTGGCACTGTCAGGAATTTAACTTGGGAGACCCAGAGACATGCCCAAAGGCCAGATCCCATCCCCCCAGGACTTGATTGTGCTGCTCAGGGTCACTAATCTTGGGAGGCAAGGGAGCCTGCGGGGCACAACTGAGAGGAGAGTGCACCGTGGGTTCGAGCTGCAGTGAACTTACAGAGCAACCCTTCCCTCACAGGAAAGTTGTGCTTTCAGCCCATGGCAGGATCCTGGACAGCGAAGCTCCCAGCCTGCAGTGCCATGGCTGGTGAGCTCAGGTAGTTTGAGCTCCTGCCTGTGGCCAGACACCGGAAGGAGACCTCGGAACAGGGGAGGAGTGAGAAGAGTGAAACGCACTCCTGACAGCCACACTATGAATCTCAGATGGTCCCTCCCCCACAAGCAGACTTTCTGGCTTGGTGGAGTGGCTTCAGCCCCTCTCTGGTGGCTTTCCTCCGTGGCCTGGGAGCAAACCCTCAACCTCTGCCAAGACAGCTCTTGTGCCTGCCTTCGTGGAGCATGAAGGCAGGCTCACCTGATACAGCCCTGACTAGCCTCACTCCTCCACCCCCTCTGCTGTAGTAGAGAATAAGGACTCACCTGGGAGGTTCTAGGGCCCTGCCCACTACCTGGGGCATTTGAGTGCTGAGGGGATAGAGCTGGTCACGGGTCCCAAAAAGAAACACTGCAGCTGGCTCTTTCCTGCAAGCGCAACCGACTGGCAGGGAGGACACCTTGTGCAGCCCTTTACAGCATTTACTGACTCAGTCATACAGGGCGTGGCTGGACTCTTACCCACAAGCACCACTTACTGGCTCAGAGATTAAACTGGGCGGGCCGATATAATTCACACTGTTAAGGAGACCACAGGGCTGGGAAAAGAGAAAGGATTTCAAAAACTTCCCTCCTCCCTCATCAAAGAGAGACAGGGAATCTACCCACACACATAGCTCCCCACCGCTACAGACTACAAATAACTAGCAACTAAGAAAAAAACCACACTAAGCATATCAATAACCAAGGTATTCATCCAGAACCTAGACTCCTATCAAAGCACCCACAAGCAAAGCCAAAGGTTCTTATCCAATATACACTACAGGCACACCCTTAAGAGTAAGGGGGAACAAAAGCCCCATCTAAACAAAAGAAAAGCCAAAACAAGAAGCAGTGATAGCTACTCCAGATGTGAAGGAATCAGTGCAAGAACTCTAGAAGTATGAAAAATCAGAGTGAAAGGACACCCCCAAAGAGGCATACCAGCTCTCTAGCAACAGATCCCCAACAAAATGAAAATATTGAAATAACAGACAAAAGAATTCCAAATATGGATTCTTAGGAAGCTCAACTAAATCCAAGAGAAAATGGAAAAACAATTTAGAAAATAAATGAAAAATTTACTAAAGAGATAATCATATTAAAAAAATAGAACTTATGGAAATAAAAAATTCATTTAAGGAAATATAAAACACAGTGAAAAGCTCTGAGAATAGACTATACCAGGCAGAAGAAAGAATATCAGAACTCGAAGACAACTCTTTTGAATTAACACAGTCAGTCAAAAATAAAGAACAAAGAATCAAGAGGCATGAACAAACCCTAAAAGAAACATCATAAAATATAAAATGGCCAAATAAGAGAATCATAGGCACCTCTGAGGGTAAAGAAGAAAATATACAAGGGCTGGAAAACCTATTTGGGGGAATAATTGAGGAAAACTTGCCAGGTTTTGCTAGAGATTTAGACATCCAGATACAAGAAGCTCAATGAACACCCAGGAGATTCACTGCAAATAGGGAATCAGCAAGACATACAGTCATCAGACTGGCCAAAGTCAACACAAAGGAGGAACTCCTATGGGCTGTGAGGCAAAAATATCAAGTAACTTACAAAGGAAAATCCACCAGGCTAATTGCAGACTTTTTAGTGGAGACCTTACAAGCCAGAAGAGATTGGGACCCCATCTTCAGTCTTCTCAAACAGAACAATTGCTAGCCTAGAATTCTGTATCCTGCAAAACAAAGTTTCATACAGGAATGAGACATAAAGGCTTTCCCCCACACAAACACAGGAAATCTGTCATGACCAGACCTGTCCCGCAGGAAATACTCATAAATGAATTATACATGGATCAGCACAATAGACACCACTGGCGTAAAATCACCCCAAATCTAAAGCTCACAGCTCATATAAAACAACAACACAAGAAGGAAAACAAAGCAATAAGGACTATCCAACATGATGAACAGAATAGTATCTCACATATCAATTCTATCACTCAAAGTTAACAAATTGAATGCCCCATTCAAGAGACATAGGCTGATGAATGGAGGAAAAAATACAACCTAAGTATCTCTTGTATCCAGGAAACAACTAACACATTCTATACACAATTACAGTTGGAGATTCCAACACCCCTTTCAAAAATTGATAGAATAACAATGCATACACACAAAAAAAAATCAGTAAGGGATTACAACACTTAAGAACAATATCAACCAACTTTACTTAACTGACATTTATAAAACATACTATCTGACAGCAGAAGAGTACATATTCTATTCAAGGACACATGGAATATGAACAATACAGTAAGTTTCAATAAATTTAAAAGAATCAAATCATACAAAGTATGTTCTTTAACCACAATATAATTAATTAGATGTCAATAACAGAAAGATCTGAGAAATCCTCAATTAAAGAATATACTTCTTAATAACTTTTGTTGAAAAGAAGAAATCAAAAAGAAAATTAGAAAGTACTGTGACCCAAATGAAAATAAAACTATGTATATTATAATATCAACAATTGTGGGAGGCCACACTTAAAGGAAAATTTATAACACAAGCACCTATATCAGAAAAGAAGAAGGGTCTTTCTCAAATCACCTTAAGAAACCAGAAAAGTAAAAGTAAAGTAAACCAGAAGAAATTAAATAATACAAATTCAGTTCTACAAATATTAAAGGAATAATAAGGAAACGTTTTATCCAATTTTGTGTCAATAAAATTGACAACTTTCAGGGAAGGAGACAAATTTCTAAAGCTACCTCAAAAAGAAATATAAAGCTTGAATAGCCTTATATCTTTAAAGAAATTAAATTTTAGTTAAAAATTTCCTCTCACACACACACAAAATCCGGGTCCAGAGGGCTTCATTTCATCAAACATTTAAGGAAGAAATAACACCAATTCTGCACAAACCCTTGCAGAAAATTAAAGAGGATGGAATACTTCCCCACTTATTCTGTGAGGCCAGCCTTACTCTTACACCAAAATTAGACAAAGAAATTATAAGAAAATCACAGAACATCCCTCATGGACAAAGACAGAAGAAGTATCTTAACAAAATTTTTAGCAAACTGAACCCAACAATATATAAAATTGGTAATCTGTCATGACTACGTAAGGTTTACTCCAAGGTGGAAGATGTATTTATTTAATTTTCAAATGTTAAACCAATGTAATTTACCATATTAACAGATTTTTTTTCTTTGACTAGAATTTAATTTCTTGCTTTTAGGACCCAGATTTGATAAGTCTTTATGAGTTGAGTATTTTTTTTATTTTAAAATATTTAATCAAAAAATGAAAACTGCATATATCCAAGGTATACAATGTGATGGTTTTATATCTATATATCTATCTATACATATACTCACATCACATGATGATTGCAACAATCAAATTATTAATACTTAACATATCTACCACCACCCATAGTTACCATTTGTGTGTGTGTGTGTGTGTGTGTGTGTGTGTGTGTGTGGTGAAGACACAAAGTCTGCTGTTTTATCGAATTTCCAGTAAACAGTACGGTGTTATATATAGATTTTTTAAAATGACAGCAAGACTCTGGTGGGGCAAAGGCAATATATGGAACCTAAACATTTGTACCCTCGAAATATGCTGAAATTAAAAAAAAAAATCTCAGCAGACACACACACTTGCCCCACCTAGCACTTCACCAACCTCCCTTGGCTAATTCCTACTCATTCTTCAAGACTTTGGGAGTCAGGGGTTATTTTTACATGATATCACCTGTCCTTCCACCTGGGTCAGGTCCCAGCTAAGGTTTACATGGCGTTTCCTTCACTGTACTGCAATTATCTGTGGCTGATATGTTTTATTGCTTTAACAGCCTATGAACACCCGAGGGCAGGGGCTATACCACACCCATTTTAGCATTCCCAGCACAGGGCTAGGTATACTTCAGGTGCTCAATAAATGCCTGTTGGACAAAGGCAGGTGGTAACACTATGTGAGTAAATACAGAGTGGTGGCTGCCAGAGGCTGCATGTGCATGTCCCAGATGGGTAAAGGATGTGTTTCCAGTGGGTGCGGGGCATGACTGGACATGGGGTCCTGAGTTTCTGCACCAGTGTTTGGCCCCTGGGGGCTTCCATAGTAGTGTGTTCAGCCCAGTGAAAGCTATTTGTGAGGATGTGCTCACCCAAAGCCCAGACGTGAAACCTACGGCCAGTAACAGAACAAAATGACGACTAACATGGGTAGCATTTCAGCATCCACGAAGCATGACTGCGGCTTCTATGAAGTGAACTCCCCGACAACCCCACTAGACAAGGGTTACTGTCATGTACGTGGAGAAACACACTGGAGATGATAAGAGACTGAAGAAAGGGGTGGAACCAGGTCTCCAACTCAGCTTCTACTACCAGGTCTGTGTCATGACCAACCTCGGGTAACCTTCACTCTACATGTTAATAGTGGCAACCACAAAATGGAAATTACCCTCAAATTAAGCATTTACCGGTAGAGAAATAAGTTAACTGCATTGATACTAGAAGCATAAACATTGAAATTGTATTTGCCATGGCGATTATCTACTGAGTTCAAAGAAAAAAATAACGCTAGAACAAAAGCGTCCCAACAGTTGAAGAGGCCGAGGATGTTGTCACAAGGGAAAAGCCTGTCTGTTTATGTAGGTTTCTGTGACCAACCTGGTCTATGTAAATAATTCACCCACCTAGTCTTTGGCCTGGCAATTTTGCAATAGTTTCAGGCACTCTAATGTTTGTATAACATGTCTAAATATCCAAAGGTCAAACAGACAAAGTCTAGAAGGTTCCACGTTTTGGTCGGGTTACAGGTAAGTGGGTGGCATTTCTTGCTAGGCTTCTGTGGAAACATATGTCAGTGTGTTCCATTTAGGCAACGCTTCCCTCGTGACACACAAGCATGAGAACCCACAGTCTTACCTGGGGTGCTCCGAGGCCGAGGAATGTGTTCTCACCCTGAAATTGTGGGCGAGCTCGATACAGAGTGGGAATTGCTGGGGGGTGTCACTGGATGGAGAATCCCATGGCAGGGTCTAATATTCATTTGATAACATTTAAAAGGACACGAAACCCAAGAAAAGGCCATGCCAACCCAGACGAGAGAAAATGCCGCCCCCTAAAGGAGCGTCCCCCAGCTGGAGGAGTCATGGCCAAGGCCCCACACTGCCCTCTGAGAGTAGGGAGCCAACTGGGCACCCTAGTAAATAACCCGGAACCTCAATCTTGTTGGTCCAGGCTGTTCCAGTCTTCCTAGCTCATTCTAAATCCATTCTTCTCAAGCTCTGAGTAAGTACTCACAACTGTAAGGTCTTAATCCAGAGGGCCAGCTGATGATTGGGTCTGCAGCTCTGCCCAGACCAGCTAGTGGATTACCCTGGAGAGCCAGCCGTGGTGGACAAAGACTACCTTCGCTGGCACAGCCTGTCATAAAGAGGCTCTTCTCCCATTACCTGGCGTGGCTCTGGCAAACAGCAGCTGGACAGATCACCTTTCCAGGAACCGGTGTGTGCTGCATCTGCGATCTACCCCCTCTGCTCTATCCAGGGAGGCCGACCTGAGGGCTGAGCCAACAGGCTCCCTGGCTTCCCACTTCCAATTGGGCTCAGCCAATGGGGAGCACCGCCAGCGTCCAGAAGTTGGGGACAGTGGGCTGGCCATGTCCCTCAGCCAAAGGTCGTGAATCCTCTTAGGTGACCCTCCCTGTGCCCTGGTTACAGGGCCCCTTCCCACCAGGTTGCCCCAGTGCCACACCAGCCTGGCGCTGCCCCCGTGCTCACCCTCCTCTTTCCAACAGCCCACACATCATTAAGGGCTCTTGACCTCAGCCAACTGGAGTGTGCCATCTGCTCTCAGCCCAGACTCAGCGATACACGCACGGTACCCTTGGAAACTAATTCTACCTCCACCACCACCCCTTAAGCACACAGGACACCTTCCAAGGTACCCACCGGGAGCCCCCTGACTATGCAAGATGTTCTCCATGTGGGTGACCATAGGGCTCCACCTGCCCCTCGGCTCCCCTCACACTCCCTTCCACTATCAGACCACCTTCCGTGACAGGATGGGACCAGGTTCTGTCCTTCAGGCTATCGGGATGTGTCAGTCTCCACTGCCCACAGGGAGGGACCCTAGAAGGGGCACTGGCCCCTGTGACTGGGCTCTGATTCCTCGCAGGGTGTCTGTGAAGGCTCCCTCTGCCACACTCCTCGTCCCTTTCCCTCCATCCCACCCCTCATCTTTCCGCAGTCGAATTTCGAGCATCCTATGAAGTCCAGGGAAACACCTGCTCTTCCTGCGTGGGGCCCTCTCATGTGATGACTCATCCTCCACCTGCCCCCGCCCCACAGCCTGAGTCCCTCCAGGGGGTCAGGTCAGATTCAGATGTGTTTCCCCCAGGCGCACCCGTCCCAGTCCCCCACCCGGTCTGCAGCAGGAATCCAGGACCCGCCCTGTCCAGACAGCCCTGCAGCAATGGGTCCACCACTCAGCATCACGACCCCAGGAGAGGAGGCCAAGGACTTGGGATCTCAGTGGCCCCCACCACCCCAGAACCGGAATCTGGGTGTGGAGTAAAGACAGCTCTGGACCACAGGACCCTCGGGGATCTGGGGTTCTCCCCCACCTGCAGGGTTAGTGTGGGGCACTGTCTGGCAGCGCACAGGGGTGTCTTCTGTCCAGAGTAGGCACTAACTTAACACACAGAGGCTGAAGAATAAACGAAATGGGAAGATCTGGAGACAGAAGGGAGACTGGCAGCTGCCTAGGGCTGGGGGCTGGGAAGAAATGGGGAGTGGTAGCTAAGAGGGACAGGGTTTCTTTCGAAGGAGATAAAACTGTTCTAAAATTGATCACAGTGATGGTTGCAGGACTCGGTGAGTATGACGAACACCACTGGATTACAGTGAAGGAGTGAATTGTGTGTTATGAGAAGTGTATCTCAATAAAGCTGTTACAAACAAATAGCATTTGTGAGCCTATGTATCTAGATGTACATATATACATAGTGTGTGCATGTGTGTGTGTGTGCACGTGTGTACATATTCTTTCTTTTGTTTACCTAAAGCAACAAAATAATTCTCCACCATCTTAAATATGCATCCTGCCCTGCTGTGTGGACAAGATCCACTTAGTTGTTTCTGTCTTTTCCGGGTTACTAAAACTAGAAGGAAACAACTGTCTCCATTTTTTTTTTTTTTTGGTCTAAGTGACAATTTGTCTCCGGATGCTCCTCACACCCTCCCTTCACCCTCCCTGCCTCTCCTTCCCAGAAAGAGATTCCCCCCAGACGGCTGTCCATGCAGCAGCCTCAGGGACCGTCTCAGGGCAGTGGGCTGTCAGATGAAGGACCATGCGGCCTTGCCGAGCACCTACTATGCGCCAGGCCTGTGGCCAGGCATGTGGGGAAGAGGATTCCACTTATTTCTGGCTCATCTGGATTAGGGTTTCAGTTATTTCTGGCACACCTCATTTTTCTGCTGGAGAGGAAGGAGAGCTAGGCTGGTCACTGCCCTGAGTCACACAGACCCTACGTGGAGTTGTGGAAATTAGGAACGAGGACTACCTGACACCAGGCCCAACACATGTCACTTCTGCTGCAGACCAGGGTCCCAGTCACTGGACAACGTGGCCTGCCACCCGGCCAGCCTCAGGAACAAGGACAACAAATCGACAGGCTCCCCAATTCCAGTAAGCCTGTTCTGCTGCCAGAAGACACCTGGGCACCCTTGGGATTCCTACCTCCAAGGTGAGCCCTCGGCTGATCCTGGCCACCCGTCCTTTCCCGCCACCCTTGGGGCTGCACCTGCCTGTGTCTGAGCCCCCACTCTGGGCTTCAGTCCTGGTTGCAGAGTGGAGGCCCCAGGGTGACAGTGTCTGCCTGGCCTCAGACACTGCTCTGACCAGGAATTCAGGGCCCACCCAGAGGTCACACAGACGGGGGCTGGATCCCAGCTTGGCCACTCACTCACCAGCTGCCCAACCCTGGCATGCCACCTCCGCAGCCCCTGTCTTCTTACCTGTAATCCCCCCGGGCAGCGCTGCTTGGAGGACTGAATAAGATTAAATAGCCCCAATAGCAAAGAGAGCTACTCTTACTGTGTCACAATAAGATGACTGGCTCTTGCTAAAGTTAATATTCATTAGCCTCACTTCCTGTTTTTAGATGAGGAAACCTCGGTGGAGCAATTTTCCCAGAGGGAAACAGTCTGAAAGTTCCACAGATGGGACATGAACCCAGGTAGCCCAGTACGGAATGCTCAACTGCCTCATCTCCGAGAGGCCGGGGGAGCACAGAGCAGGCGCACATAAGGGGTGGCCACACACAGAGACACACTCGCACCCGCACCCACATGCTGCGCTGGCCCCCGGCCGTGGAGTGGACACAGGTATGCCGCAGCCATCTGTGCATGTGGATCCATGGAAGGCACTCAGGGTCAATATCCGCAGTCACCACCTGGCTCACTCCCGAACAGAAAGCCACCCACAGACTCCAGGAAAGTGTGACACACACCCGGCAACCTGGTACCCAGATGGCGAGGGCCTGAGGCTGGCTCACACATCAGAGTCTCCAGCGTGGTCTCCACACCTCTTGCATCAGAATTTCCTGGGTACTTGTTAAAAATATAGATTCCCAGCCCCACCTGCAGACCTTCTAAATCTGGGTGGGTGGTGCGAGGCTCCGCATTTCCTCGAGTCTCCCAGTGATCCTGATGAGACCTGCTCTTACTGTCCAGTGGAGGCTGAGCCCCCGGGCACCAGCAACTACACACGCTGCTCAAGGACGGGGAACTCGCCGCCTCACCAAACAGCCACACTGACCATCAGGCAGGCTCTGTCACATGCACCCTACGGCCTTCTGAGCTGCTTCCACGGGTGCCACTCCCACTCGTCATGGCCTTCCTACATACACCTCCATCCCCCGACAGTGCCGGCCCTTGCGCGCTGCTGAGGTGTCTCAGCCCACGCCCCCCGCCCGATGCTTGCTGAGGCTTCTTTGCATGCCCCCCCACGCCCGCAGAAAGCAGAAAGGGCTCATCTTGCCTGCGCCGCCCAGAGGTAGTCCAGCCGCAGCCTGACGTCCACCTGCCTGGCATGCAGGGCCAGCGCGCAGGAGAACAGCAGGATGGCCACGATCGGCTCGTAGCTGCGCCCAGAGACGGCACCGCCCCTGGTGGGAGATGAGGACGAAAACCCAAGTCAGTGTTGAGCTTCCAAGGTGAGACTCAGCCAGCAAGCCAAGAATCATCTGTAGAATGGCCCTCAGGTGGTAACACCCACAAACATCTCGCTGGGAATGACCCAGGCCTAGAGCCGCTTCTCACTGGGAGATCTGAGGCCTTGCCGGAATTGGGGCTAAAGAGAAGAAACAGAGAAGCCACCAAGCTAAACATTTTGTATGTAATTAGTCCTTATTAAAAGTTTTCTAATCAGCAGACTCTAATACATACCTGTATATTTAGAATTTAGCAACACAGGGCTTTGTCTTCTGGGAGCCGCGTACTTACCCAAATCTGGTGTATCCGCTAAGCTCCAGGACGAGGATGTAGGACGTGGTGAGCCCCAACAGCAGGATCATTTTTGGCAAGGAGGACACCCGCAGGAATATGGCTAGCGGAAGGGTGCCCACCAGGCAGCAGAGCAGGGCATGGTGCGCAGACTCGCAGGGCAGGGCGGGCAGCGCTGTGCGCCGGCTCCCAGATGAGAAGACCACCAGGGTACTGTTGGGCTTGGAGTTCCAGGCCCAGGGCAGGCAGCCCACCTGGGAACGAGGGGCGCAGGAGCTCAGGAGGCCGGGCCTCAGGATGCACAGCTGTCCCTCCTCTCACGGCTGCTCCCAGGCCTCCGACCTCCCACCTCTCCCTGGCGACTGGGGCAGTTGAGAGGCCCCAGGAGGACCAGGTCGTGTCCCCAGCATGGCAGCTCATCCTGTTATTCCTCCCCGCCCCTGTCCTCTGTGTCCTAGGAAGGAACAGGGTTGCCCTCTACCAGGGAGAGCTCTCGTTCCCTCTGCTAGATGAGATCTCTCATTCCCTCCTTCTCTGGGAGCCCCTGGCCTGTTCCTGACATCTCTGCTGATCGCTCCTTGTCTCCAGAGCCCGGGCCCTGGTCTCCGGGCTGGCTCTGCAAGGTGTGCCCTCTCCTGCCCGCCACCCACCGAGGGCTGGAGATGCTCACCACACATCCTTGGGCTACCGAGTAGATTAAGACCACTATGAATATACACAAGACAGTGCGAATCTGAATCGTCAGGCACCCTGGAAAACACTGAACAAGAAAATATTAATTTAAAAAATGTCCTTTGATTACAAAGCTGATTCACATGTGCAGTAAATAATTCACACCACAGAATGAGAAGAGAGAGGCCCACACTGCTAGATCCACACCCGGTTTTCATCCTCCACACAAATTTCTTGGCTGTGTTCACATATTTGTTCTCCCAGGTGAAAAACTTGCCAAGGTTAAGAAAAACACCTGAAGCCTTTAAATTAAAATGACCCCCTCCCCCCCTCCCTTCACCTGGCTCTATGACGTTGATCGGCACTGAAATGAACTGAATAATGGATTAACTTGACATTCTCAGTATGTGGAATTCTTCCATCTAAGAAATGGTATGAGTTGCCACTCATCTGTGTTTTCTTTTATTTGCTGTAAATTAGTTTTATCATTTTATGCACATGGGTTTTATATAATTCTTAATGTAATAGAAATTTTATTTCAAACCTATTAACTTTAAATCATCTTGAAATATTCAACGAACAATTTCATGGATAAAAGTAAGAAGTCCTTTTTACCCTCACACTCCTGAAAGTAAGAATATAAACTAAAATAAATGCCCAAAGGGACCTTATAGAAAACAACAACTAACCCCGACAGAGCTATGACTGCCAGGGTGCCCTCGGCAGGCTATCTGAGTTATTCTTTACTCCTCATTCCCATTCTACAAAGACCACCGAGCCCAGTAGCACATATTCTATGGTTGAAGACAGAGAAGTGTGTCCCAGCTCACTCAGCTGGCGGTTACGGATCCGGGTCCCAGTTCTGGGTTCCCTGAGTTCCAGCACCGTCGTATTTCACCTAAAGACTGGTCTCCGCTATCTACTCAGAAAGGAGAGCCGCTCTACAGCAATGCGAGGCCCAAACACTTCATTGACTTTGGCTTAGCGCACTTCCCTCCCTGTCTGATCTTTGCCCCTGGGCAAGATCCAGGTTCAAATCATTGATCCAGGCCCGCTATGGAGCCTTAAAGCCTGACCACTTAACTACAGGCCACCAAGCTACCGTGCAACCTGAGCTTCCCTCTGGAACTGGGTGTTCTCTGACCCACCAAGCCATGAAGTTGGGTGTGCACAGCAGCACTCCACCATCAAGTGGAAGTGGTACACTTGTGATTGGGCAGAAGTGGCCCAAATGCTCATGGTCCCCACTCCTGCTGCACTGCCTTCCCTCTCCCAGCCTGCACCTATGGCTCCTGGGGAGTTCCCTACGATCTGCTGACAGGGGAAGACATGATTCAGGCCTGGTTTACAGATGGCTTTGCTCTGGCACCACCTGCAAGTGTCCAGTAGCAGCACCACAGCCCCTGCCTGGCATAGCCCTGAGGGACAGTGGTAAAGTGCAGTCCTCCCAGCGGGCAGACCTTTGGGCAGTCCAACTGGCTGTGCCCTTTGCTTGGAAGGAGAAATGGCCAGACGTATGATTATGTACTGATTCATGAGCTGTGGCTGGTGGTTTGGCTGGATGGTCAAGGACCTGGAGCAACATGATTGGAAATTGGGGAAGAGGCAAGTGGATACACTTCTCTGAATGGGCAAAAAAACGTGCGGATATTTGTAATGCATGTGCATGCTCACCAAAGAGAGGATTTTAATAATCAAATGGGTAAGATGTCCCATTTTGTGGATACCAGCCTCTTTCCCCAGCCACCCTGTCATCATTCAATGGGCGCAGAAGCCAAGTGGCCACGGTGGCAAGGATGGAGGTTTTGATGGGCTCAGCAACATGGGCTGCCACTCCCCAAGGCAGCCTGGCTACGGCCGCTGCACTGCATAGGTATAGGAAAGGACACATGTTGATATAAGTCACTGGTTTTACCATGGGCTCCATCATCCTGGCTTCATGGAATGGTACAGTGGCCTTTTGAAGGCTCAGTGACAGCACCTGCTAGGTGGCAGCATCTTGCGGGGCCGTGGCAAGGCTCTCCAGGACTCAGCACATGCTCTAAATCAGCATCCAATACTGGCAGTGCTTGTGTTGCATGGTAGTGAGGGGCCATCAAAACGACCATGCAAGCTGAAACCATGCAGAGCAAGTTTATTAATCAATGGGATAGATTATGATTGTCCTAGGACCCTTAGACACTTTTGTCAAAATATCAAAAACTCTGTCAGTTATAAACATATAGAGAAATTTTTACAAAACAAATAAATCTAACATTTATTAAGCATACTTGGAAGAGTTCTAAAATGGTACCCAAGATTTCTCACTCTAATTCCTGAGCCAGTGACTCCGATGAGCTATCATGCCCATGACTGTGGGACATTACATAACAAAAGGAATTCTGCAGAAGTAATTAAGCTTACTTACTAATCAGGTGACTTTGAGTTACTCAGAAAGGAACACCTGGTGCATATAATCTAATTACATGAGGCCTTTAAAAGCAAAGAGTTTTCTTTCCTGCGCAGAAGTTTTTTAGTTTGATGCAATCTTATTTGTCTATTTTTGCTTTTGTTGCCTGTGCTTTTGGGGTCATATCCAAGAAATCATTGCCCAGACCAATGTCATGGAGCTTTTCTCCTATGACAGACTTAATAGAGTGAAGAAATAACCCATGGATTAGGAGAAAACATTTGCAAACCATACATCTAATAAGGGATTAGTATCCAAAATATATAAGAAACACACACAACTCAATACCAATAAAACAAATAACCCAATTAAAAAACAGGCAAAGATTCTTAATAGACATTTCTCAAAAGAAGACATAAAACAGCCAACAGATATACGAAAAAATGCTTGACATTACTAATCATCAGAGAAATGCAAATTAAAACTATAATGAGCTATCACTTCACACCTGTTAGAATAACTATTATCAAAGATTATGAAAGGTAAGTGTTGGGGAGGATATGGAGAAAAGGGAACCCTTGCACACTGTTGGTGGGAGTGTAAATTAGTACAGCCATTATGGAGAACAGTATGGAGGTTCCTCAAAAAATTAAAAATAGATCTACCATACATGATCCAGCACTCCCACTTCTAGGTACACATCCAAAGGAAATACAGTCAGGATGTTGAAGAGACAACCGCACTCCCGTGTTCACGGCAGCACTATTCACAGTAGCCGAGAGATGAAAACAACCCACATCCCATCAACAGATGAACAGATAAAGAAATGTACACACACGCTATGGAATACTATTCAGCCTTGAGAAAGAAGGAAATCCTGTCATCTGTGGCCACATGGATGAACCAGGAGGGCTTTACGTTAGGTGAAATAAGCCAGGCACAGAAAGAAAAATACCGCGTGATCTGACACATCCATATGTGGTGTCTAACAGAGTCAAACTCACAGAAGTAAGAGCAGAATAGTGGTTACCAGAGGCTGGGGGGAGAGGAAAAAAGGAACATTTTAGTCAAAGAGTACCAAGTTCCAATTAGACAGGAAGAATATGTTCTAGTGACCTATCACGTAGCAGGGTGACTACAGCTAATAATAACGTATTATATACTTCAAAATTGCTAAAAGAGTAGATTTTAAATGTTCTCACCACAAAAAATGATAAGTGTGTGAGGTGATGGATATGTTAATTAGCTTGATTTAATAATGCCACAAGGTATGTACACATATATAATAACATCACATTGTACCCCATAAATATACGCACTTATGATTTGCCAATAAAAAATAAAATTTAAAACAAAAAATAAATAAAATCAGTTTTCTCTGGCTGGCAGCACAAGAGGAAGGCAGGGAAGTGAGAAGGCTCCCTGCTGCGCTTGGAGCCAGAGGAGGCCGGGGCAGGATCTGGAGGGTGGGCCCTGGGCAGAACCGAGCCGTTTGGATCAAACCACCCTGGGCTCTCCGTCCTCTGGTTCCTCTGGATCCAGGAGCCAATAAATTCCCTTCCTCATTTCAGGCGTTTGAACGGGCTATTTATTCAGTTACTTGCAAAATGTTAACTGCAGCTCCACAGACTTTACGGAGGGCGGAGGCAGCTCTGGGAGGCTGGCTGCCCCGGACACACCCTGGGTCGGGGGCTGGGACTGCCAGCCCCGGAGTTTTTCAGATCCTCTTCATGCAATGCTCCATACTTGATCCTGTGAACGTGTGATCAAATAAATAAGAGTTGAACTACCTCTCCAGAAATTGAACAGTGATGCCCCGAAGGACCAGCACAGACAAATGATAGGGAGCGTTGTCTGTTATTTTGAAGATGGATGGGCCACTCTTTTTGTTTTAATAGTTCGTTTGAGTAGTGCTTATTGGTTCTTTTTCATAAGCAAAACGAAAAATGAACAGCCACAGACAAAGATAACATGAAAATAGCTTGTAGAAATATAGAAAAAAAATAGCTGCTCTGATATGAACAATGGAAAATTCCCCAAGAACATGACCTACATTCAATCAAACACAAACCCAGCAGGTTGCTGGTTGTTACCGACACCCTCAAAGCATGATGTCGAGGCAGGTACAAATGACAGCAACACCGATTCAAAAAGTGACAGCAGCCACAGCAAGTGAGCATCCTGGAGTATCAGCCCCTACAGGACCAGGCTGCTCTCTCCATGAGCTGAATTTAAGAAAAGGACCCCACAAGTGGGAGGAGCCCACAAATACACTGGAGTGCAATCTTCGAGCAAAACACCACAGTGCCCAGGGGAGGACGCAGTGACAACCAGTAGTGCAGACAGTCTCACTGTGGAGGTGATGCTTGGAGGATGACGCCTTCGCGGCGCACAGCTATCGGGCTGTAGGAGCTGCAGCGGTTTAGACAAATGCAACCAGGAGCAGTATGGTTCCATCTACCCTTTCCACACCTGCATCCGTCTCCACTCAGCCCTGACCACGCTGCGTAAGGCATTAAGGATGAAAAAAGAACGCAACTGGGGCATGCTGGGTGGCAGGGAGACAGGCGAGTCAATGCTTATCACAGCCTGGTGAAAGGCAGGGAGGGAGCAGGGCCCTTCCTAGTTTTTGACGGGGTGTCAAATTAAGAAATTTCATACGACTGCCCCTTCCACCACAACTGAGGCAGGACTCCAGCCCTGACTCAGGAAGATGGTTTTCATTCATTTCCAGTCCATGCCTTTGTAAAAACACAGCTGTTCACACCATACAAAAATTGATTTCACAACCTGCCAGGGAGTTGCAATTTAAAGTTTCAACAGTAGTGACTTAATTTATGCTAAATAAATAAACTCAATCCCACACAGACACAGACTTGGGAGCTGCTGGGGGACTGAGGCAGAAGAGGATGTCACATGAGGACAGGAGGGAAGAAAAAGCAGGCGCCATTTCCTGGCCATCTGCACTCACAGGGGCTAAGAGGAAGCCCTTTGGTTTGTCTCTGGGGGTCACTCACTCCCCTATGTGCTTCCAGCCCCCCACCCCCATCTTTAAGGACATCTGCGCAGGGTCTCTAACTCTCTGTCCTTCAAAGCCATCGAGTTTAACTCGAATATCATAACCGGTGCAAATCCTGTCACCCTGCCTTTGAAACTCCATGCCCTGGCGCAGGGCTCAGAATGGGACATGAGCTTGGGGGGCTCTTCCCTTACCCCAGCCAGCCCAGATGGACCCAGCCCCCGCTGAGCCCGTCCCCTCTGCCTTCCCTTAGCGCTCCAGGAAGACGAGATCGGAACAGCTCACTGAGCTGTGAGGCAGAGGGAGGACGGGAGCACAGGGCTCAGGGGCAAGTCCGTCAGCACCAGGCCAGTGAGGAGCAGCCTGTCCAAGGCACACCCCAGCTGCCTGGAGGGTCACGCCAGGCCCCCGTCCCCAGGATCCAGCCAAGTGCCTCCAAACCTGCCTGATGCCAGGTGATCCTGGCCTGCCCTGTCCGCAGCACCCTCAGCCCCACCTGGGGTCTGGCCAGTGTGCACCCCGCTGGCTTCCTCCTCTCCCATCCCCTCCCCTTCCCCTCTAGGCCCAGCCATCCGAACCTCAGCCCGGTCAGCTCTGCGGTCTCCCCACCGCACCTCCACCAGGGCTGGCACCACTACAAAGTCCACACCCTGCCCCAGCCGGGTCCTTGCATCCAGCCAGTCCAGCTCTGCCCCTTTCAACTCGCAGCAGGACCCTCAAGCCCTCACCACTTCCAGGACTTGCAGGACTAGAAACCCCCACCAATTCCTGGGATGGGCTCCATCCACCACCCCTTCTTCTCCTCAGCCTTTCCCCTCTTATTGCATTTCAGGACATTCCAATCGAGCACATGGTATGCCAGGTCCCGCGCCATGGACTTTGCACGCGTCAGCTCACTGAATCCTCATGTCGGCCAGTGAGGTGGGGACCATCGTCACCCCCAGTTCACAGAGGGCAACACTGAGGCCTGGAGAGCTGGAGCCCAAGGCCCAGAGTTAGCACATCCCTGAGGAACGAGGGAGCCAAGTGAGGGGGCAAAGGTCCCAGGTGGCTATGGAGTGGCCACACCCGCCCTGCACACCCTGATTGTGGACACTGCCAACATGAGGGAGGAAAACCTTTCTGTCCTGTTGCTGCCACAGGCTTTCTTGGGATGTGTTCTGGCAACTGGATCTAATCCTACCCATGTGACCAGCCGTACCCACTCGCATCTCCTCCTTGGCCACGCTGGTCTTCTGCTGGACGGGCGTCACCTCTCGCCTGCTGGCCTCCCCTAGAGCTCCCCAGCCTCCATCCTGCTGTCCATCCCACAGTGGCTGGCACAGGCCTCTGCCACAGCCCTAGTCGCTCCCGTGAGCAATGCTCAGAGCCCAGTGCAGAGCCGACAAACACGCGCCTAGGCACGTGTTGGTGCAGTCAAACCCTGACCCAGTGCACGCCGCTGTGAGCTGAGTCCACCTCCTGTCCTAGCTGAGAAGTCTGCGCACCTGGGCTCCCATCTGCTTCCTGCAAACCGGCCACAAGTGCCACTCTTGGCAGCTCCCCAGAACGTCGGACCCCTGCCGCTTTTTGAGCCTGGCACTTCCAAAACACATACTTAGTAAAAACAACACTCCACACTTGCTCACAGGAGAGGACGAGAAGGGGGAGTGGACATTCAGAAAGAGAGGACCTAATGGAGCCCAGGGCGGAGCCCACCAAGAGAACGAAATAACGGAGTCAGGGAGACACTACACGGGCTAACATAGGCTGACTTATTTTTAACATAATCACCCAGGAATTATGCTGCCAAAGTTTCCAGCCATGAGGGGACCTGCTGGGCAGGGCTGTCCAGGCTGGTGCGTTCCTCAAGTCCTGCTTCGTTCCTTTTCCCCAACGGTTTCTTACACTTTCTGCACGACTTACACTGTGTGCACACCATGGAGGGGTGTTGCACACTGGTTCCCGCCACCAGGGACAAAGTGATAGGCTTGAAAAATTATCATCCATCTGTCACGCTCATACTTGAAATTCTATGAAATTATTTGAAGTGGGAAATTCCAAAGTTCACCACACCAAAGGTCACTCGATCTACAAAACTCAAAGAACTGGGAGTGCAATCTTAATAGTTAGTATCTTTTTAAAATCGAAAAAAATTAAGATATTACCCATGAATAATGACAAAGTTAAATGAATAAACACAAACTCTGTCTTCTCAAAAAGTTGCTGTTTTCAATAGTTATGCAAAAATAACACTGTTTCTGCCAGAAGTGACACCTGGGGGCAGGCTGGGGAAATGGAGCATTTGGAAATGAAGGTTGAGAATGTGACAAAGGAACTCAGGACTAGGAAAAACAGAGCCCTCTGCAGTGAACCATGGGTGGTGCAAGGCTGCAAAGCTCAAGCCTTTGTTCCAAAAGTCCACAAGAGCAGAGCAGATAAATCATCACCTGGAGAAGTGTCACCCCCCAAGTCTATGACATGAACACACAAAGAGCTATCCCACTCCTGTCCCCTTGTGGACTCCCCATTCCAGGAGAACTGGACGAGTATCTTGTGTTCATTTATTTACTCAGCACTGCTCAACCAGCCACTGTGCCTGTCAGGCACGCTCCCAAAGAAAGGAGTGCATGGTGCCCAGTGCACAACTGGGGCTTAATGAGCACTTGCTACATAAGCAGATGCTTCCTGTCATGGAGGGTGAGGGGACAGAACTACCTTCCCTGTCCCACCTGTCCTGCTGAGAGGGTAGACAGAGCCCAGCCACGTAGTTGGACCAGGTGATGTGTAAGTACAGGACACACACCACCCAAGTACCTGGAACAGATGATGAGCACGTGCAGGACACAGGCCACCCACATACCTGGACCCGGGTGATGTGCAGGTACAGGACACAGGCCACCAGGAAGCAAATGGAAAACACTAGCAGGAGCAGGACGGCCACACTCCTGCAGGACAGAAGACATGAGGGTCAGAAGACTGCTAGGCAAGCACCAGGAGAGGTGGACCCAAGAGGTGCCTGGAAATCAGCATCCCCCCAATCCCCCGAGCCCCCAGGAGGAAGCAGTGTCATTAAGCCAGCTGCCTGCACTCAGGTCCCTGTGACTTTCCCAAGGCTGGTTCTCTTCTAGGGGAGGGCATCTGTGGCTGCTGGGTGAGGGGGCCTTTCTTGAGCCCACCCCACCCATTTCCACTACCCGCATCCCCAAGGTCTAGCCTGGGCTGAGAGTCACAGGACTTTTCTGGAAGCCCTTTTCTTCATGATGGAAAGACAGGAGTTGCCCAGATTTTGCTGAACTGTCCTCTTGCTGGGCTTTGCCTGGGAAGGGCATTTTTAGGAAAGGCTTGATCCCCAAATAGGGCCATTGGGCAGTCACTGTGCTCCCAGCATCCAGGCTGGGTGGGATGCACAGCAACCCAGACTGAGGTTCCTCCTCCCCAGCAGATGCGGGTGGCTTCCAGGTGCTTTCTGGAAACTCAAAGGAGATATTATTCCCGGAGGCAGGTTTCATTAAGAAACGGGAATGTCTGGAAGAAAAGTAGTGAGTGGAGACTGTGGTGTCTTTCTTGCCAAAAAACAAAAGCCACCAAACTCACATGGACTCACATGATATTTAAATCTTATTTAAATCACTATGTTTTTCTTCCTCTTCAGAGGCTTCTTTTTCTTATTTTAATGTTTCTGAAAATGACGTGGAACAATGAGCCTACTTGGTGCACTGTTTGTTTTCACCCTCAAAAGCTATTATTAAGGCAATGGTGCATGTCTCATGATTAGAGAAACTGAAAATATATGATGCCTTAGAATTGAGTCAATTCAGAATTAAAAATTGAAAGTGACCAGCCCCACGCTGTATGCCATCAAGGCTTGCTAAATGGAGACCTGCAAGGTGGCTAATGTCTTCCCTAAAAGTCAGGCACACTGGGATATTAACTGTGGGAGGTGAACCTTGAACATAAAAAAGGAAACACAGTCACCAACCCGAGGAACCTGGACTTCTTGGTGACCTTCCCATCTCGCTGATGAAAATACGTACTGTGGGATTATCAGAAGGTAGACAAGGCCAAATAAGGCAGCCAGGATGAGGGCAAGGACGACAGCGCTGGTGAAATACTCGTCCTGAAGCTGGTGGTACTGCACAAGAGAGAGGTCACTCTGTCAGTGGCTTCCTCGAGACAGGCAGTGCTTTGACAAATGGCACCAGGGAAATTTAAAACCAGAGCCACGTACCTTTTGCTCCCGTTCGACATGTTTGTACTTCAGGGTAAAGAAGTTCAGGTCCGCCATCTCCAGCTCTGTCTGGCGGGCTTCTAGGAGGCGGCTGATGTATCTGTTGACACGAGTGCCTGGGGTGGTGTAGACAACGTTGGTAGAGAAGGAAGACCGGTTTCTGAGTTTTTCTGAGGCTGTTCTCAATGCCCTCCGCTGCAGCCATTGTGGAAATAAAGGAATATCATCAAATTCTCCACTTACTGAAGAAAAGCACTCGTCTTTCTCTCCAGCCTGTGACCTCACCCACCGCAGGCTGAGGGCAGGCTCTGGGATCTGAGGTACAATCACAGCTCTGCCCCTGCTGGCTGTGGGATCACAGGTGAGTTATCTCAGCAGTCAGTGTTGGGGTTCCCACCTCTGTAATAGGGGTTACAGGGCACCTATGTGATGGCGCCACAGCAAGGGTACAGGATTCAACACGTGTGTGGTGGTGAGAACAGCACCCATACAGAGCAGGCACCTGCACTCACAAAAAGGCCAACACACGCAGAAAAAGACGCCCTAGAGTTACAAGAGCAGAAATCCAACCATCTCCTCCTAAGAGGGAGAAATGGTGCCAAGAGAAGTGACTTTGCCAATCTTTCACTCTGGCCAGGGCTAATGGGAATGGAGAGTGAGCCTCTCCTCACAGCTTCTGTATGTCATGTGAGGGGTACAAGAAAGCACCCATTTGCCAAAAGGAAAATAGAGTCTAATGTAAAAGCACCTGCCATGATCTGATTATCAGTGCTTCATAAGTAGGGCCTCTGGTACTTAACACATTTGAGGAAAAAATAAGAATATTAAAATGAAGAGGCTATCCATTTGGTTCCAAAAAATTGGAATAAACACATTTCTCTTTTTTATTCCTACTGAATGGTAAAAACACTGAAAATGCATATAAAATAAATACAAGAAGACTGTGAAAGGTGGAAAGAACAGGGTGGCCTCTAACGACCTTGGGACTCAAAGAAAATGTGTATGTGTGTGTGTGTGTGTGTGTGTGTGTGTGTGTGTGTGTATGTGTGTGTGTGTGTGTGTGTGTGTCTTGTGTGTATATATAACCTTAAAATAAATAAGCAA
>NW_012148086.1:3076321-3084258 GCF_000956105.1 Propithecus coquereli
TGTGTGTGTGTGTGTGTGTGTGTATAAGCTATGGGGTTTCCTTTTGCTTTACTTATCCCAGAGTAGGAACTAGAGAAGCTAGCAACCTGAAAATGCCATTGGGTGCAGACAGAATTTTTTAAAGACCCAAGAAAAGCCTGTTCTTTCTAGTCAAAGGACCAAGAATGGGGCAACCAAGCAAAACCAAACTTTCAGACAATAATGACCCTACTGTAGACAAAGACTATGAAAAAAATCTCAGGCCCCAGCCCCACCCAAGCCAGCAAAGGGCCACATATGAACTCTTGACTTTCACCCTCATTAGGCTATGAGGAGGCATGACCAAGCTCCCACTGAGGTAGTGCTAGAAAGAGCAGAATAGGGAGTCAAGATTTTTATTTCTATTAGGTAGTAATAAGCCTCCACTTGTGCTGTCAGTGGAGGCCTAATGAGGAATATGAATTTCCATATCTGCTCAAGAGTAACAGGATTCCCCTGGCCCCCAGGCATCATGGAACATGAGTAGGGAACCTGGAATTTCACCCCAACCACCCCACTGGTGCAAAGTCTGAGGAGATCTGCTAAAACAGATTCAATGAGATCTGGAGTCTCATTACATAATACCCAAAATGTCTAGTGTACAATAAAAATAAATCACTCATCATACTAAGCCCCAGAAAAATCTCAACTTGAATAAGAAAGACAATCAACAGATACTAACATCAAGATGATACAGTTGTTAAAATTATCTGACAAGAATTTTAAAGTAGCCATCATAGAAATGCTTCAATAAGTAATCATGAACACACTTGAAATAAATTATAGAAAGTCTCAGAAAAGAAGATAATGTATAAGGAAAAACCAGATAGAAATTGCAGAACTGAAATACATTATACAATAACCAAAATAAAAAACCTGATGGATGGGCTCCACTGCAGACTGTAGTGTATAGATGAAAGAGTTCTTGAATTTAAAGACAGAGTAACATATATTATCTGATTCAAACAATAAAAAGAAAACAGACTTTTATAAAACAAAGCCTCTGGGATTACGGGATAAAAATAAAAGATTTAACATTCACTGACGTCATTGGAGTCCCAGAAAGAAAAGAAAAAGTATGAGACTGAACAAATAGTAGAAGAAATAACAGCACAAAATTTCCCAAGTTTGGCAAAATGTATAAATCTACAGATTGAAGCAAGTGAGCAAATCTCAAGCAGGATAAACTCAAAGAAATGAGGGCAAGACACATCACAATCAAACTTCTGAGAACAAAAGACAAAGAAAAAATCTTGAAAACAGTGTGAGAAAAGTTACACTTGATTTTTAAAAGAAAAAAGAAACAACTATAATGACAGCAAATTTCTCTTCAAAAACCATGGAGGCAAGGAAGAAGTGGGAAAGCATTTTTCAACTGCTCAAAGAAAAGAACTGTCAATGCAGAATTCTATATCCAGAAAAAATACACTTTAGAAATGACAGACAAACAAGAATATTTTTAGATAAGAAAAGTAGAGAGAATTTGTAATCAACCTAAAAGAATAGCAAAAAGAAGTTCTTGAAACAAAAAAAGGAAATGGTTAAGAGAAGGAATGTTGGAGCATAAGAAAGGAAAAGAAGAACAGAAAGAATAAAATTTAATAGACTTTCCTCCTTCTCTTATGTTTTCTACATGATATTTGCTGGTTGAACCCAAAATTATAAATTTATCTGATGCATTTCTAAAGGCATGCAGAGGAAATATTTAAGACATTTATACTATAAATGAGGAAGGATAAAGGGACTTAAAGGGAGGTAAGTGTTCCACACTAAAACTGTTAAAATGTTGATATCAGTAGACTGTAATGTCATATAAAAATAATATATATCTAAAGCAAGCACTAAAAATCTCATATAACAAGATACACTCAAAGCAACTACACATACATCAAAATGGAATTCTAAAAAATGTTCACATAAATCACAACAATATAGGAAAAAGAAAACAGAGAAATGAAAACAGAAAGAACATAAAACAAAAATTAAATAAAATGGCAGACTTATCAATAACATATCAATATGTTGATAACTACGTTAAGTGTAAATGTTCTAAATATACGAATTAAAAGAAATGATTTAACAAATATAATCCAACTATATGCTATTTAATACAAAAAACTCACATCAAATATAACAATATAGGTAGGTTAAAACTAACAGAATAGAAATGACATACCATGCAAACATTAATCTAAAGAAAGTATGAGTGGCTATACTGATTATCAGAAAAAGTAGATATCAGAGCAAAAAAAATTATTGCCAGAGACAGAGAGGGAATTGCATAATGATTAAAGGATCATGTAAAAGGAAGACATAGAAATTTTAAATGTGTATGCATCAAACAATAGACCTTTAAATTACAAGAAGCCAAAACTGACAGAATTTAAGGAGAAATAGACAAATTCTCAATTGTAGTTGGAGATGTCAACATCCTTCTCTCAACAATGAATAGAAGAACTAGATAGAAAATAAGCAAAGATACAGATGAACATAACACCATCATCAACAAGATCTAATTGACATTTATAGAATACTCCATGCAACAACAGCAGAATACGCATTCTTTCCAAGTGCCCAAGAGTATGCACTAAGACAGATCATATCCTTGGCCATATAACAAAACTCAACAAATTCAAAATAATTGAAATTATATACATTATGTGTTCTCAGATCAAAATGGAACCAAATTAAAATCAATAACAGTAGAATAACAGGAATATCTCCAAGCACTTCTAAACAAGCCATTGGTCAATGAAAAAGTCTCAAGGGAAATTAAAAAAAAAAACTGACCTGAATGAAAATGAAAATATAACATATCAAAATGTGGGGGATGCAGCTCAAACAGTGCTGAAAGGAAAATTAATAGTACTAAATACTTACATAAGAAAAAAGGAAAAGTCTCAAATCAATCATTTAAGTGCCATGTTAACAAACTACAAAAAAAATGAAAATAAACTCAAAGCTAATAGTAGAAAGGAAATAATAAAAATAAGAGAAGAATTTGATGAAAAGAAAAAAGAAAGATCAATGAAACAAAAGCTGATTCTTTAAAATTATCAATAAAGTTAACAAATCTCTAGCAAGCCTAACAAAGAATAAGAGTGAAAAGATACCAACAAATTCATAAATGAAATGTGATTTTACTACATACTATGCAGATATCAAAGGAATAATAAAGGACTACTATAAAAAACTCTATGCACATAAATGTGACAACTTAGATCAAATGAACTACTCCTTGAAACACAAGAACTACCAAACTCACCTAACACAAAGAGTAAATTGAATATCCATATAATTACTAAAGAAATTGACTTCATAATTTTAAAATTCCTGAAAAAGTAAACTCCATGCCCATGGTTTCACTAAAGAATTTTAGCAAATGTTTAAAGAAGAATTGATACCAATTCTACCCAACCTCTTCCAGAAAATAGAAAAGGAAGCAACACTTCCCAACTCACTTTATAAAGTTAGTATTACCCAGATACCAAGACAGGACCACAAAACGAAAACTACAGGCCAATATTCCTCATGAATGTAGATGCAGAAATTCTTAACAAAATATTAGCAAATAAATTTCAGCAATAGATAAATATACCATGACCAATTCTAGGGATGCAAGGCTGATTAAATATTTGAACATCAGTTTAAATCCACTAGATGAACTGGTTAAAGAAGAAAAGTCAATTGATACAGAAAAGTCATTTGACAAAATTCAATACCTATTCATGATAAAAATTATCAGAAAACTAACAATTGAGGGGAATTTCCCCAACTTGATAAAGAACAGCTATAAAATACTATGGCTAATATCATACTTAATGGTAAAAGATTGAATACTTTCCCTCTATAATCTAGAGCAAGGCAGGGATGTCTGCTCTCACTACTTTTATTCAACGTAGTACTTAAGATCCCAGCAACTGCAGTAAAGCAAGAAAAGGAAATAAAGGCATACAGATGGAAAGGAAAATATAAAACTTTCCCTATTTTCAGATGATATTGATTGTATACATGGAAAATCCCAAGGAATATACAAAGAAAAAAAATACCTCCTAGAACAAATAAGTGAGTTCCACAAGGTCACAGGATATAAGACAAACATAAAAAAATGGTATTTCTTTACACTAGCAATAAAACAGGAAGACCTATATTAAAATATAATATCATTTGTAATCACTGAGAACAATGAAATAAAAGGTGTAAATTTAGCAAAACATGACAAGGACTTGTATGTTGAAAACCACAAAATGCTGATGAAAGAAATCAAAGGAGATCTAAATAAATGGAGAGGTATACCATGTTCATGGATTTAAAGACTCGACATAGTAAAGACATTAATTCTACCCATATATGGGTTTAATATAATTTTTATCAAAATCCTAGCAGTAGTTCTTTGTGGATAAACAAGTTTATCTAATATTAAATGGAGAGGAAAAGGGACTAGAGCTCATTTTTCTTAAAAAGGATAAAATAAGAACTATCCTATCTGGTCTTAAGACTTATTATATAACTGCATTAATCAAGATAGTATGATGTTGGCAGAAGGACAGATTAATAGATCAATGGAACAGAATAGGAAACCCAGGAAATAGCCTCACATAAGTATGGTCAACTGATTTTTGACAAAAGTGCAAAAGCAATTCAATGGAAGAAGGACAGGTTTTCAGCAACCTTTGCTGGAGCAACTGCATATCCATAAGAAAAAAAAAAGTGAACCTAAATTGTACACCTTATAACAAATTAACTCAAAATGAAACATAGATTTAACTATTAAACATAAAATTATAAAACTCAAGAGAAAATGTATGTGAAAATCTTTGGGACTTAGGCTACTTAAAAAGTTCTTAGATGTGATACTAAAAACATGATTCATAAAAAAAAAAAAAAACCAATACATTGGATGTCTTCAAAATTGAAAAAATCTGTTCCATGAAAGACCCTGTTAAGATAATGAAAAGACAAGCTTCAGACTGGGAGATAATATTTGCAAACCACATATCTGACAAAAGAATTATATCTAGAATATACCAAGAACTCTCGAAAGTGAACAGTATAAAAAATAAAAAAATCTAATTTGAAAGCAAGCAAAAGACATGAAGAGACATTTCACCAAAGAGCAAGAGAATATATGGATGAAAAACCAGCACATGAAAAGGTAGTCAACATCCTTAGCCATCAGTGAAATGCAAAAATAAAGTCACGATGAGGTATCACTACGTACTTGTTAGAACTGCTAAAATTTTTTTTTAAACAGACAACACCAAATGCTGATGAGGATGTGGAAGAACTGGATCCCTCATACATTGCTGATGGGAAGGTAAAATCATACAGCCACTCTGGAAAACAGTTCAGCAGTTTCTCTAAAAAGCAAAACATGACCCATCAATCATATACCAGCGCATTTTTCCAAAAAAAATTAAAATTTACATGTACACAAAATATCTGTACAACAATGTTTAAAGCAGCTTTACTTGTAATAGTTAAAAACTGGAAACAAACAAAAAAAAGTCCTTCAACAACTGAATGTAACAAACAGTGGTCCATCCATACCATGAAGGACTACTCAGCAATAAATAGGTAGGAACTGGTAACACACACAACAACCCTGGATAGATCTCAAGGACATAAATGCTGAGTGAAGAAAAAGCCACTTCCAAAGATCAAATACTGTATGATTCCATTTACACGTTGGCTCAGAACTGGGCCACCAGCGGGTTAGTGGAGGAATGGACTGCACGTAAAACTCCCACACTCAAGGGGGAAACTCTGTCCTGAGACTGCAGTGTCCTTCCTGAGGCTGGAGATAACAAGGAAGCCATGCACAGAAACCCCACCCAGCGCGAATTTCTGCTGTGTTCAGTGGCTTTCCCATTGCCCATTCAGACTCCATCCCAGAAGCTCAGCTCCTGACTTGAATCCCCCAGCCCTGGTCACTGGGCATCTGCCTGAGATTGGGCTTGCTCAGAAGACCAGAGGTCGGTGTCAACTGTTCCCTGGTCAGACGCATCTCGGTGCTCAGGTGAAGAGCTGATGAACACAGGTCCACCCTGAGGTCAGGGCCGATGGACGTGGGTCCTCCCTCAGGTCAGGACTGATGAACACGTGGCCAGCCTCAGATCAGGGCTGAGGGACTCCGGTTCTCCCTCAGGTCAGGGGTTAACGGACAAGGGTCCACCCCCAGGTCACAGCTGTTAGACACGGGTCCATCCTAAGGTCAGCCACACCTCCAGATCCTGTGTCCTTGCTGCACCCTCTACCTGTCAGCACCCCTGCTGTGTCCCGGGTTACTGCTTCTCCTCCACAATCATAAATCACAGCCCTGGTCTTTAACTGGGAGCCACAAGAGTGGCCAACACATTGGGCAGGTGACAGAGAGGAGGGCTGGCTGTCCCTCAGTGAGTAAATGACGAGCACATATCTAAAAACATACCAGGAGCAGCCCAAGGTCATGAGGATGGTCTAAAAGGTGAAAGCCCTTACGATGTCAAAGAAACACTGGAGACTCTGGTAATATCATTTATTACATTAACAATCAGAAGGAAAAACCACTGGGCCGAGCATTTAATACATACTCAAAACACTTTTCTAACATTCAACATCCACTTCTCATTAAAAGAAAAAATGCAAACGCTAACCCACAGGGGCTACTTTCTTGAAATTATTAGGCATATACTATTACTCCCAACCCAAAGCATCAAAATTAGTGGTAAAAACCCTATTTTTTAAAAATATTAAAGCCAAAACAAAAAAAGAATGTCTGCCTCTATTACAGTCATTTAATATATTAATAGGATGAAAAAGAGGAAGCAAACTTGTCATTATTTGAAATACATATTATTATAAAGAAAATCCAAGAGAATTAAGCAAAAAGTTATTGTAATCAGTTTCAGTAAGTATAAACCAAATGAGCTGACATTTTTTCTTCACAAATTCAGATAGATATGGTGGAAATGATGCTTTAAAAAATTCCTAGCCATGTTTAAACAAAAAGCCCAGGAGACAGGGTAGGAGAGAACCTAGGTGGATCAGAAACGGAGAAAGAAAGACGCAGCACCCAGCACACTGGTGATATTTTGAATCGTGCGAAAGTGCGGTGTTGGCCCGGGTGAGGAGGCCAGGGCTCATACGCACCCTTGGTGGGAGGGAGCACAGCCAATGCTTGGGAGAGAACAATTTGGCAACAGTTATCCCAAATTAAAATAAACATACCATTTAACCTAGCAATTTCACTACAAAGAAATACCCCCAGGCTATCCTTGTAACACTTGCTAAAATGTTTGTAAAAAAGGATGTTCACAGCACCAGTGGACAGGAAAACCACTAGAAATAGAGTACCTTTCTACCAACAAGCCAGGGGCCTTCGCATCTTGTGCCTGCAGCTGGAGGCCATCCAGCCACTCGGAAATGACTGGAATTTGCCTGTGCCTCTAAGATTGCCAGGGCCAGTCACTGAGGGAAAAGAGAGCGTGGGACATGGTAAATTCCACTGGCCTTCACCTTCTGGTGCACACACACATTGATTTCTGGAAGGAAACACAAAACGGTAGAGACCCTGGAGGGCTTAATTTTTGTATCGTGTGTGGATTTTGCTTTTTATTTTTTTATATAAATAAGCTTAGATATCTAAGTATGAAGAAGAGAAGGACAAAAACAGCATTCAAAAAAAGAGAGAGAACTGGGAGGCTCCTGGGTGTACCTATTATATTCAAAGGACAAATGTGCTGTTGGGTATTAGGGAACTAGAATAGAAAAACGTCACCATGCTGGCTCGGGCAGGCAATGGCACGTCCCCAACCCGATGGGCCCAGTCAGCAAGGAGCATCACAGCCTCTAACCTCAAACACACACGCAGACATCAGACGCACTGGACTTCACCTTACAAAATGATCAGAGACGTAAATGCGCTTTCATGAACAAAA
>NW_012148086.1:3084790-3085655 GCF_000956105.1 Propithecus coquereli
ACACACACACTTAAGAAACTGGAAGGAACAAAATGTTAATGACAGTTTTGTGAGGATTAAAGATAAATGTTTTTCATTTTCCCCTTTGTGCATTTTGGTATTGCTCCATATTTTCCACAATAAATTACTTTTATAATCAGAAAGAGTACTGAAAGAAGAAACTTGACAGGTGTAAATGCACTGGGGCCAGGGGTTGATTGTAGGACCTTATCCTTGGGGTACCGATGAGAGCAGCTGTCAGGTGAGACCTGAAGCCCCAGTGCACAGCCACCCTGGCTGAAGGGTCAGAGACCAAACCCCTGGCGGACATGCAGCTCACTGGGGGAGGGGTGGATCCAACCCACCCCGAGGCATCACACGTGTGGAGCGTGGCCAAGTTCCTCTTTGGTCAGGCTCTTGAACCTTCTCCCAGCCCAACTACGGCCTTCCTTGTAAAATCCAGCTTTAGCAAGAACCCTGCTAGGTCAGTTTAGCAAGAAATCCCCCAGGATACCCAATCACCCTTGATATCTAATTGGGTTCCTCATCCTCCAGGTGGTGTCTGCTCACCCTGGCCTGTCTTCAGCAAGAATCCTGCTAGGTAGGTTTAGCCAGAACCCCTCTTACTCCTCCTGTTTCCTTTTAGCAATTTTCCATCCACTGACTCCCACCCTGCTCCTTGGCTCTAAATTCCTACTTGCCGGTGCTGACTTCGGAGTTGAGCCCACTCTCGCCCCCACCGCAAGACCCTATAGCCGTGATCCCTATACCTAGCGCAATGGTTCTAAATAAAGTCTGTCTTACTGTGTTTTAGGTGCCATTGAATAATTTTCTTTAATAGCCCCCTCTCTCTTCGCCTCCCCCCTTCACAGCCCCGCTCCAGCCG
>NW_012148086.1:3086095-3127373 GCF_000956105.1 Propithecus coquereli
GGAAAAGCACAGGCTCAGGCTCCCTGGCTCACTACCCCCTCCACTCACGCCCACAGCACCTTCCCAGAAGCTGGGGGGAGGGTCAGAGGTGGAGACAAGATGTTTTGACCAGTCTGGAGGTGCTGGCTGGGCTGCTGGCCGGAAGTGCAGGGGGGCGGGGGTAGAACATCTGCCTGCAGAGAGTTCCTGTACAGGGAGGGAGGCAGCGAACCCCACAGGGGACAGTTGGACAGGCAGACAGAGGAGGCACAAGCTTGGAGGCTGGGGACAGAGATGACAGGTGGGTGGGGCCAGGCTTAGCTGATAACCACCCAAGGCAGGAGGGCCCAGCACCAGGGTGCAGCCCACCTGGAAGGGGCTAGAGGGGCCAGGCTGGGGCAGGGCCCAGGGCCAGATCACAAGGAGCAGGGGCGAAGGCCCAGAGCCTGCAGGAGTCATGGCGGAGTGTTGAGAGAGAAGGCATGCAATCCCAGAGGCGCTGAGAGCCAGGCCTGGGCCAGGGGAAGTGGATGTGTCGGACCCTAAGCCCAGTCAGTCCAGGGTCTGGGCAGACAGACGACATGCCTGGAGTGGTCTGAGCTGGGATCCCGCACCCTGAGCACACAGGTGAGACCATGGGTATGTGCCTGCTGTCCAGGGAGACTGTGGGGACAGAGGGCGGAGGATGACACTGGGCACACCACCACTCAGTGAGTGTCCCTAGGGAAGGCAGGAGGATGCAAAGCATCCACATCTTTGACCAGCACGGTGGACACAGAAGCTGGGCTTTGGTGGCCTGGGAATGAATGGAAATGAGGAATGTGGACAGCAACTCCAGCCGCTGGGGTGAAAGGAGAGTGAGGGACCCTGCATGCAAGCAGGTCTGCCGAGGCTGGGGTGGGGTGGCACAGGCGGCCGAGGTTGATGGACCAGGAAGGCTGGGCTGCAGGCTCCCTGTACATTCCTGGGGATACCAGCAGCAGGGTGGGGGCTGCAGATGGCTTGGGAAAGGGGAGCCCCGGAAGCCCAGGTTTGCAGCCATTTCCAAACTGGGAGCATGCTGCTGGTGCCAGCTGACATCCGAGCGTGCGACCGCCCCACAGATGCTGCTCCGGTCCAGGAGAGGGACGAAGCCCCTGTCTTGGCTTGTCAGAGTTTGAGTATGTGAGAGGCTGACACTCTCTGCCTAGGTCTTATTAAACCCATGCCCCTCAGCAACTGAAGAAAGAATGATTTGCGCTCCCCCAAACCTCCAACTCAACTGCTCTGAGTAAGTCTCGGGTGGAGAGAAGCCCTGATTTCCAATATTACCTTTTGCATCAGGGCCCACAATAGCTCTGTACTCTCCTGCCTTTTTAAGAAATTTTGATTTTTGATGATTTTTAGTTCAACATGGTTTCCTTCGGATTAAATTTGATTTTTTAAAATATTGCTTGAAAATATTATTTATCTTGATGACTGAATCTTGGGCATGCACTTAAACTGTGCGCCTGGTTCACCTTGCCCTCATCCCTGCCCTGTGGGGTCTGGTGGGGGCCCCGGTGCTGTGGGAAGAAGATAGCAATTAAATCTCTTTTTGTGCTTCCGGTAATATGGCCAACAAGATAGCCTAAAAATCCTCCCATTACTAAATCTGACTGAAAATATTAAAACACACACATTTTAAAATGTACAAATGAACTGGCAAGAAAGTAAGGAAAACGATCAGGGAACAGAAACATTCGGCAGGGGGGAGTCCAGACAGGGCAGGGATGCAGGAGCCACAGGCTGCTCTGAGGGCAGCTGCACCCTCAGCTTCTGCAGTGCTGTGTTGTTAATGGGGCACTCGCAGAACACCTGGGTGAAAAGCAAGGCTGGACTTGAGGTCAAAGCCTCTGCGAGAATCCCAGGCCCCAAGAGGCTCCAACCTCAGCAAACAACGACCAGGGGAAGCATCTTGCCATGGGAGACGAGGTGGCTTCGCTGTCTTGGACCGAGAGCTGAATGGGGGGGGAACCCCCTTGGAAACACACAGACACACACACACACACACACACACACACACACACACCAGCCCAGCAGGGGCTAAAATTCTAGCTATCGGGGACATCTAAAAACACAAGGCAAGCATTTGATTCAAAGTAGCCCCCCGATCCTGGCAGACATAAAGGCCAATCTTCTTCGATAGCATGCACTGCACACACAGCGGATTACAGAATCTCCAGCTAAAGTTCTATCGAATGTGAGCTCACAGCCAAAACCACTCACACAGAAAATCCTTGATGCAATAAGCCGCTATGAGCCAGAATCAGCGGATTTTTGCCTCTTCCTGAGAAGCCTCTAAAACTGCAGTAACTAAGTTTCTTTAAAAGACACAAAACCCATGAAGGCAGAGAAAACAAAAGCAGAGAAAGCAGTAACACAAGTTTAGAAAACGGAAAATCGACGATGCAGACCCACGAAGGTAGGAACCGCGCTGGCGATGGAGAAAGCCAGGCATGTTCAAAAGGCTCAGGTGTTGGTGGCAACAGCTTCTCAGGTCAGAAACTGTCTACAAGGCAGCATCGGGTCCCTAGAGTTCACCCTGCACTCCTGGGACACGGCCCTCACTGACCCCAGAGAAGATTGGTGGCAGGGGGCAGACATGGGGGTCTCTGGCCCAGGGTTAGGACGTGAGGCCTCCACCCCACCCTCAGCAGAAGATTAGACGATTCACAGGTGACCCTGCCTGACCCAAGAGGAAAGACAGGAAATCCCAGACACCTTGCAGCAAAGCCCGAAGAGGAAAACCTCCGCCTAGACTCCGCGACTCGGCACTTCCATCAGCTCTGAACTGCCCAAGAACAAACGGAAGGGCTACTTGACATCTGTGGAAGACGGAGTTACAAATGAAGCTGCTCAGGAGAAACGGAGATATTTCTGGGACAACAAAACATAAAAATAATAACAATAAAAAATCTCTGCAAGACAAAAGGGGAAAAAATACATCCCTTAAGTGGGAATAGGGTGTCATAAAAAGAAATATTCAGGAAAACAAAAAGAAGTTCATAGAAAATTTTTTTCAATGTAGCTATAGAAATTAAAATCTTAATAGTAAGTGTTGGATGATAAAGTTGAAGAAATCTTCCAGAAAGTGGAGGGGGTGGAGAGAGAGGAGAATGAGACCGGTTCAGAAGGGACAACGCCCAAATAGGAGTTTCAGAAAAAAGGGAATAGGCAAAAGGGAGGGAAAGAAATAATCACCAGAATCACCCCTGAGTATTCCCAGAGGAGGATCCTCCGGGTCCAGGGGGTCACTGCCCCCGAAGCATTAAAGTAGACCGAAATCAAGGCACATCAGAGCACCAGTTCCGAACACTGGGCACTGCGAACGGGTTCTCAAGCTTCCTGAGAGCGAGGACACACAGAAGCGTCCCATCAAGGGTCAGGAACTGGAATGGCTCTGAGCTTCTCTGCAGCAACCCTGGAAGCTGGAACACAGTTAAGCAAAACAAAGATAACCGCCAACTGCAATGGACCAAATGTTGGTCCCCAAAATCCATGTGTGGAAGCCTCAGCCCCCAACGTGAAGGTCCCTAAGGTGGGGCCTCGGGGGGTGATTAGGCTTAGATGAGGTCATGATGGATTAGCGCCCTCACAAGGAGAGGGAAAGAAAGACCCCACAGCCCTCTCCCCCCGTCATGTGAGGACACAGGGAAAGAAAGACGTCACTACAAACCCAGGAGCGGCCTCAGGAGAAATCCACCCTAACCGTCCCTCGACCACGGACTTCTCGCTCTGGGCCTGTGAGAAACACGTGTGTGGCTGAAGCCGCCCAGCTGTGGTATTCCATCACGGCAGCCCCAGCGGACGAACACGCCTAGAAAGCGAGACCCCAATACACCAGCAGGCTGCAGGGCTCTCCGGCGTGCAGGGCCGAAAAGACGGCTTCACACACGGCAAGCCTCCAGCGCTCACCTCCTCTGTTCCCTCCACGGCCAGCTGCAGGGCCCAGATCCATGTAAACGAGGGAGTGAACCGGGGAGAGGAGCCCGTGTGACGTGAGGAGAGGCAGGGGGCCAGAGGGGTGCCCGCAAGTGGAAGGGGCCGGCCTGGGACGGCACCAGGCTGCAGATCAAATGGACATGTGACCAGAATGAATATCCTGAGAGCGATTTCGACAGCAGGTGGGATTTCAGCTTGAACATACAGATCGATACACAGGTAAGGGACAAATGCATAGACTACCAAGAAGCCAAAGAGTACAAGATGACACGAAGATTTTTGCAGGAAAGAAAAAGTAGCTCAGTACGGAGCCGCGTTTACAAGATTATAAGCATGTGAACCGTGAGTCCTGATCTCGCCAAATTGTGTGGGACCATATCGGGAGGGCAGGACAGAGATTGCACCCATCAGCCTGGGCACGGCGGCCTCTCGGGCTGCTCCTACCTTGTCATCGTCCTCGCAGGTCATGACGTTGGAGAAGGGGATCTCGGCCTTGAACATCTTCCGGCAGTGCATGAGCTGCACCAGCAGGTAGCAGACGGTCTTGAACTTCATCCTCTTTGCCGGTTTTATATCTGAGAGAATCAGGCCTGGAAATATCTGTCAAACACACAACGGGCAAAGAGAAATGCTGTGAAGGAGACACATGGCCTCTCAGGCTGGGAACGTGACTCTGACAGCAACAGTCACCCCAGGGGCTGGGATTCATCTGCTCAGTGCCTGCTCTGCACCAGGCAGTGGGGGCATGCCAGGGATACAGCGGTGAACAATACCTCAACCCATTTCCACGACACTCCATTCTCAAACCATACCAAAGGCCTGGAACAAACAAAGCAACCCACCCCACCGAGTGCTGGGCCGCAGTGGAGGGAGGGTTTGAGGCCTGAGTCAGAAAAGACAGCCCGGGCTTGGAAGCAGTGTCACTTCACGGTTTCTGTTCCCCTGTCCAGTTCCCAGCACACCCTGTTCTACAGAAAGGCCCGGGAGGCCCGCACGCTGGCCAGCACTGAGCCGGGGCTCAGGGCCCCACACCCTCACAGTCCTCACGGCCTGGGTTCTCACCTGCCAAATGCAATGAGCGTCACCCAGGCACCCCTTGGGGCCTTCTCAAGATCCAACGAGGTGACAGGAAAGTGGGACCCTAAGAGCTCTGGGGATAACGGCACAGTAACCATTCTTGCCAGTGTGACTGTCCTGTCAGTGAGCTGAAAACTCCGGCCCCACAGCAGCTCTCACCCCACTGTTCTCCACGAACGCAGTGCCCCCGGCTCACCTGCAGCCAGCCCTCCGGACCTCGCCGCCCCCCTCTCACCTTTTCCTTCACCGGCCCTACAGATAGGCACATATCTATCTCCTCTATGCTTCAAAACAACAAAACACCCTCTGCTTCGGGGCATTCTCACTCTTCCCTTCTCACCACCCAAACTTCTCTAAAGAGGGAGCTGCCCACCGTCCTGACCTCTTCACCTCCGTATGCCCTCGAACCACAGGACCCCACAGCTATTGTCTGTGTCGGTGTGACCGAGCCTGGAGGCCAGCATTGACTCAGTCACACTGAGGCTTACTCCTATAAATTGTTTCTTTAGAAAGAACCAGCACAGGAAATAGCCCTGTCCCCTCACCTGGGCCCTGCACCCTCACCTGATGCTACACCCACACCTGGGCCCTGAACCCTCACCTGAGCCTGCACCCTCACCTGGGCCCTGAACCCTCACCTGAGCCCTGCCCCCCTCACCTGAGCCCAGCACCCTTACCTGCCTGAGTCCTAAAAGCAGCTTGGTCACTCTTGATCATATCTAGATCACTTTTCTCTGGGCAGGGTGACCTCAAGTGCCCCACATAAGATGATCACAGCCCACCTGTGTGCCCAGCACCCCTCAGTTCACAGAGTTCCCCATCCCTGACCCCCCTGCGGGGTCTCATGCCCACTTTGCAAGGGAGGCAGGGAAGGCTTGGGGGTGAGGGGCAGGACACAGGATGGCCCAGCTCTCAGGTGACCCCAGATCTCTGACTAGGGGCTCATGCTCCCTCCCCCTCCTCACCTGGTCTCCTCTCCACACCTGTAAGAGTCAAGGCCCAGGAAAACCTTAGCAGGACACCCATCTATGTCTTAGCACCTTCACACCCAGAGCAGCAGTGATTGGAGGAGGAGTAGGAGCAGTTACATCTCCAAAGCTTGGCCCAGGCCCAGCAGTTAAGGACCAATCAATACAGGTGGTTCTAGGGCCTACCTTTCTGCGATGGGATGGCACAATAAAAAAGGTTTCGATATTATGAGTTTTCAGGAAACTGTTCCTCTCATGTCCATAACCTGGTTCTACCTCGTAGTCCCCATTCAAGCATGCCAGGGTCGTCTTCGTGATATGAACCTTCCTACAAAAAAAGCAGGCAGAGAGGCGAGCTGAGTGGCAACCGCTGCTGCCCAGAGTCCCCAGGGTCCCGCAGGGGCAGGGGGCAGAGCCTTCCAGCCCCAGGGCAGGCTCCGCCAGCAGCACTCATTCCAGGCAAGTCTGCCCTGCCAGGAGGGGGGCCCTGGGCAGACGGGGTAGTAAAGAGCAGGAGGGAAACGTGCACCCGGAGGAGAAGCAGAGATGGCTGAGGAAGGGAGAATACAGGGCCAGGGGAGGAACCAAAGGAGAGAAACACAAACAAACATCAGAAGGATGCGTCAGGGAAGGTGAGAAAAGAAAAAGTGGCAGTGAGGTGAGGAAGAGGAGAAATGGGAGCCCCTCCCCAGACAGTTGGGGTCTGCTCTGTCAGCAGAAGCAGAGGGCAGACCCCGCCAGGCAGCCAGAAGTCAGGCTGGCTCCCAGGCCGAGGTGTCCACACAGGAGGTGAGGGTGGGGCAGGGAGGTGAGAAACACATCTGGGGCCAAGGTGTCCACGCCTCCCCAAGCCAGTCTTCTGGCGAGGGCAGGCGAACCCCTCAGAGTTAGCGTCACGCAGCAGAAAATGCAAACACAACGGAACAGAGAGCACACCCCACAGCCCCCGCCGCCTAGCAGAGCACGCGGCTTTGTGACATGAGGAGCAAACTCCCCAGCATTCAAAACCACTCCCCGCAAACCCAAATCTTCCCTTCACCCCACTATCTTCTGAATTCCTTACGGAGGATTCAAAATCAAACTCTAAGGCTGGCTGAGGACGAAAGCAGGAAGCCCGGCTCCAGTGATGGACGGACTGAGGCAGAGTTCCCAAACTCACTGGGACCAGAGAGGGCGAGGACAGGGCTGGGGCAGCTCAGTTATGATCCTCAGAGGAGGGCGCGGATGGGAGAGGGAGGGACAGTGAGGGACTGCCAGGCCAGGAAGAGAAGAACCACGAGGGCCCCAGAGGGGAGCACCGGCAGGTTCTCCAAATCCAGCCCGCGCCACGTGCTGGGTGCTGTCCCTGTGCTGCCCCGTCCACCGGTGCCATGTGTCACCATCAATCCAGAGCCCAGCCCCCCTGCGATGCTCCTTGGGTGCCCCAATCAGAGGCTCCTGTTGGCTCCAGATAGGCAGGGTGCTTACTCAGAGCAAGCCTCAGCCTTCACCACTGGCTGCCTCCTCCTGGGAGGCCCTGGGCATGCCTGAGACACTGTCACCCCCGTCAGCCTGGCCCTCAACTGCAAAGGTCACCCAGGCTATCTGGAAGCTTCTAAGCACCAATGGTCTCTAGAAAAGCAAGTATGTGTCCATTCCTGTATTCAGTTGGTGCCGCATTCATTCCTTCAGCAATGGAGATGGACGGCTGTGTAGCCCGGCCTCCCGGAGCTGACAGGGAGAGGAAGACGTCAGCTCTCACTGAGGTCCTTGCTCTATGGTGGGCCCTGAGCATGCCGAGGGGCAGCCAGCACTCTGGAGAGGTTGCCGGCACTGGGTAGCCACTGCAAAATCCCACAAAAGGGAGATTACAACAGAGGTGCGTGCTAGAATCGTCCTTCAAGACACAGCTGAGCCTGCCACAGTGCGTGGCCACTGACAGCCCCTGGCATTTTTATGCAAGCTCACAGACCTCGTCTGTGACCCAGACATCCACGAGCTCCAGGCCTGAGCCCACTCCTGGATGGCTGTGTGGAGCTCAGGGACAGAGGGCTCTAAAGTCACAGCACGTTCCATTTGTACATTTGAAAAAATGAAGCCAAAGACAGCAAAACAGAGAAGCAACGATAAGCTGTGAGGACAGCACCATGCCGCCAGCAACAATCCCCACATGCACCTGCATCTGGGCTTCTAGTCCAATGCCAGCTTTCTGCAGATGTATGCCAGGCTCAGAAGAGCAAAATGCCCAGCTCAGGACAGCAGCAGGGCTGGGCAGGACCCCCGCCACAGGATGCACTTGGCAGATGTAGCTGGGACGAGCAGGGCCCTCTGGGGTCCCGGCACTGAGGGTCAAACTGGAATCTCGGGCCTCTGTGTCTGGAGTGAGGACTCAGGCCAAGGACACACAGCCACTGTGCACCTCCCCCTTCAGCCCTGTCCCTAACTTACCCAGGTAGGCCAGCAGCTTCCATAACGTTGGCCAGGGTCACATCGTTGGACCACACATCATACTGCCACTTGCGCAGGCCCAGGACGCCACAGAGGACCCTGCCCGTGTGCAGACCCACGCGCATGTTCAGGTCCACTTCGGTGGCCTCGGCCACGGACCTGCAACACAGGCACAGAGCATGGGGGTGGAACCTGCCTGGCATCTACCTGGTGGGCCGCCATGGTCTGCACTGCTGGGCCATGAGCATCAGGGGAGCTGGGCTTGTCCCTGCTGCACACTGCCTGAGCATGAGGTTTCTAGGCCTAGCTGGTGGATGGTGGCACCTTCCTGTGCCACCCACGAGCTGATGGCCCCAGGCAGGCAGGGTGGCTCCCGGACATGCTCCCGGCCAGCTCACAGAGTGTCCACACCAGCCCATGAGTCCCCTTCCCACCCAGGGTAGTCTCTAAAGGGAAGTGAGCCCAGGACCCCCAAATCCCACATGGGTCTGGTCACCACTGTCTTTGGAGGGTGGCGTCAGGATGGTGTGGATTAACAAAGGGCTCTGTGCAGCCAGTGACCCATCAGGAGGGCCCACACTCACCTGCTGGCCACAGGGAGGTGACAGCCCACCAGGAACAGGGGACAAGATCTGCAGCCTAAGCACGTTCTCTGCCTCCCCATCTGCTTACTGACACACACTCGGCCCTGGGCCTCCGTGCAAATGTCCCATTCTCAGGGGCAGGGACTGGAGCCTTGTCCAGAGGTGAGGCTGGTTACGTGAGGGCTTTGACCAGGAGCCGGGGTGGGGATGACAGAGCATGGGGAGGGCCCCCAAGAAGGAGAACCGAAGTCTGAGCAGGTGCTGAAAGAATTGAGAACTTCGGTGAATCCCAGGCGATACCCGTCTGAGCCTGTTCCTTGTGTGTAAAGCTGGTCCAGCTCTGACATCATTTAATCTGTATTCCAGCACACACCAGTGCTTAAGGGAGTGGGCCACTCTCCTGTTCTTTCTATCTCATCAAGTGTGAAAATACTTGGACTCTGTCACCATGAGGTGGTGACAACAGACAGCTAGCTCAGACCTCGTCGTCTGACACACATCCAAGTCAGAGTCCCAGGAGCCCTAGTAAGTGTCCAGCTTCAGTAAACTCGAAGTGTGCATGCCACAGATTTACAGAAAAAGCTATTTGGAAGTTAAACTATTGATATACCTTTAATACCTACTTAGTTTTACACATTTTAATGTTTTTTTTTTAATTTTAACTTTTTTCCTATCACTTGCCAATCTCCAATTAGAGGCACTGAAACAAAACCTGAAGTTAGATTTTTTTTTTTTCAAAATTTCCAAAACAAAATGAGTATGGGAAAATGAAAATAACAAAACTTGCGAATGGTGTTTTTGTGAACTTTTAACGTTTATACCTCTGTAGTCATGGACTTCTGGGACCCTTGTTCTCCTCCGTCCCCAGATCCCCTCAAGCCCATCACAGCAGACCTTCAGTTCCCAGCGAGCGGCACCTCGGCCAGCCTCCAACCAAAGCCACGCAGCCACACGACATCCGCTACCCGGCACTTTCTACCAATACTCTCCATCTTTAATCTTTCCCAACAGGTTCTGCCTCAAATATCTCAATTCTGGTGTCATCAGATCTGCAGTTAACAAGATAGTTACTTCTAAATAAATTATGCATCCAGAACTGCTCTCACGGTGACTCCTCCTGGGATGCCCATGCGGGCTTTGCCCAAATCCAACAGAACCTTCAACTTCATCTCCAAGGAACATGATTTCTGCAGCCCTTTTTGGCTTTATTTGTCCTATTTTTTCCTCATTTGTGCTCTGAGGTTCACTTACTTATCTCCAGTATGTTCGATGCAGGGGGAAGTCTGACTCCATCCATAGCCCTGACCCAAGTTCTCTGTGCTGGACCCCGACAGGGAGGAAACGAGGAAGTGGCCACCCCGTGGCAGAGGGGCCACTGTCAACCCCATGGCATAAATAAATTCTGCAAGGCTGAAACCTAACCATGGCTACACGGAAGCTCACAAATGAAAGGACGGGTGAGGATACATTTGTTCATTTGTTCCAGGAGCATCTACTGATCTCACTCACCTCAGCAATTATTCTAAGCACTGCAGCCACAGCCATGCACATAACAGGGAAAAAAGAGGAGAAAGGACACTACAGAAGCCGACTTGCTATCACCTAGGCAGAATTTCCAGAAGTAACAACATACCTGCCCACGGCAGCCTCCACCCCGACGCAGTGAGAAGGGTAGAGCAAATAGCTCCGATCCCCATGTGCTCAAACTCATAACCTCAACTTGGGCTCCTCGTTTCCCCTCCTGGGCCTCAGTTTCCCCATCTGTAAACATGCAGATTCTCAACCTGGAATATACAAGATTCAGAAGCTCTGCACACAGGCATTGCTTCCCCTGCAGAAAACCCATCGGTAAATTTTTCAACAGGTCTGGCTATGAAAACTAGAATCCAGTAACTAGAGGAGGTAATCCCCAAGTTACTCTCTAATGAGAAACTGAGGCATGCTCTGTGGCTCAGACACACACCAGCTCGTTAAAAAGCAAGGTGCCATGGGAACAGCCCCGCTGCCAGGCAGACAAGGCCCCCGGCATCCCTTCGCACAGGACCTCCAGAGCTCCAGCCAGGGAAACACAGGGTCTACCAGTGACGACAGGACAAGCAAGCTGGATTTGCCAGCTCAAAGGTGAGTCAGAAAAGGAAAAGCGCAGGCCAGTTACTTCTAACTTAGTTCAATATAGTAAACCAAAAATACGCAGACCAGGAGCAACGCCACATCTGGATTACATCTATTTAGCAAAATGGCGCCTTGCACGCGTGGTGGTCACGGGGAGGAATGCGGTTCTTGTTCAGATCTGATTCTCGGTTTGCCTACCACCGGTGATGGAGGAGACCCCCCACAAAGTGGCCAGAACCACTACAGGTGCACAGAACCATGTCACTTCACAGGGGGTCCTGCAGAATCAGCGCTGATGAATCAGTGCCTGCGGCAGCTGCTAGAACCAATTCTACGCAGGCCCATTTAATCTGGGATCCCATTAAATCCTCACAATTCAGAGATGCAAACACTTTTTCTCCATTTTACAGCAAAGAATATTCAGGTTTCAAGGAAACAAACATCACCTCAAAGACAGAAACCAGGAACCCAGCAGGCTTGTCGCCCTCCCTGGGGGTCAGAAGCCCCAGCGGCCCAGAAAGAGCAGTGGCTGGGGACCGGCTGGCTGAAACCATGAAATGCCATTGCAATTGGCCAGAACTGCTAAGCAGGAGCAGTTTCTTGGGGTGACTTAGTACCAAAGGCCTGTCTGGGAGGGAAAGAGCTGGTGGTGCCTCTCGCGGGGGAGAAGTCTCAGCAGAAAAGGGTGGGTGGGCACAGATCGCACACGGAACATCTCACTGGTCAGGGAGAGGGGCTCAGACCTGGGAACCCCCCAAGCCAGACCCAGGGGAGGGGCTCAGGCCTCATCTGGCATCACTGGGAGTGTCGCACATGGCTTCCAGGGACAGAGCTGCCTGCAGGGCTCCGTTTTGCTCACGTGTCCCCAACAGGCAGGTTCCAGGACTGAGCTCGCTGCCCAAGGCACTGGTGGGATCCCTCCTGATGCCTGTCATCTTGTAGTCACACTGTCTGCAGGAGCATGGCGTGGGCAGCTCTCAATACAGTGCCGCCTCACCCCATCTCCGCAGCCTGTTTGTCGGAGTGCTGTGCATTCTGTCACCCGGCAGCTACTTCATCACGTCTCTCTCACATGGTTCTTGTGCTGTTACTTTGCTGCTCCAGGTATGAAACTATACACCAATCCCTGTTAAATCATTTCATTGCAGCGCACCCGTCTCTCCACACTTTGAGATGTCTGAACTTCAATCTACACTTCATACATCGGCTCACCCTACCAGCTCCACACCTTCCCTAACTTGACGAAAGCCCTACGCCTTCATCCCAGCCTCTGATAAGGATGACAACAAGACACGACGGACCAAGACACAGGCAGGCCAGCCTCATGGGTGCACGATCATCCCGTGAAGACTCGCCCTCCTATCCCAACCCTCTCCCTCCACACAGAGAGCACCTGAGACCCATCACCTGCCTGGAGAGAGAACATAAACTTATTTCCTTTTAAAATGGAATTCAGCTGGATTGGAGCCAACCCGTTCTGAACATCTTACAAAGCTAAGCTCTAAAGGTAATATTTTTTTGCACAACTCATGCATATCTGACAGTATGTGGGGCTCCTGTGGACAAAGAAATACAATCACACACAAAATGTAAAGGAGACAATCACAGAATCATCCTTCAGAGCTCAGGTGGGACTTGCTGGGCCCAGCAGCATCTGATGCTGGCTCCTTCTCTGCAGCCCCGGACGGACCCACCAGGGCAAAGCAGGCTCTGGAGGGTGGAAGGTGGCTCGGCCTCCACTACCGAACCCGCGGATGCCCTGGGTGCTCCTCCCATCCCCCAGGGCACTTACGTGATGGTGTCGATCATGTCGAGCCCCATCTCCACGCAGCAGTGGGCGTGGTCGGTCTTGGGCTGGGTGAGGCCTGACACGCAGTAGTAGCAATCTCCAAGGATCTTGATGCGGCGACAGTGGTTCTCCTTCAGGGGAGAGCAAAACACATGGTAAGAGACGGCGTCGCAGTGGCCCGGGGCACCTCTGCCTTCTTCACTGTCTCTAGATGCTGGTGACCACAGAGCACCAGTAAGATGCAGCCCAGGCCACACCCTCGGGTGGTCAGCACAGCCCTGAGGGCTGGGACCAGGCTCACACCGATGTCCCCCTCCCTCCTCTCACCTTACTCAGGGCCTCTTTCCCCTTGGGGTGTCCGTCCCTCCGCCCTCTTCACTCAGCCAACCAGCTCTGCAGATCAATCCTTCAAGGTGCAGCAGGAAAGCCACCACCATGGGGAATCTTCCCCAACGCCCTGAATTCCATGCCACAGCACCTCCCCTGGTGGCCCATGCACACTGCCTTGGACAGCCCTTCTGGAACGTGCTAGATCCCTCCCCCGCCCCCCGCAGTCCCTTCTCCCCAGGAAGGGCGGGCCTCACCCATCTGGGGCTCCTGACCTCCCCACCCACAGGGCACACCAGGGAATGTGCATTCGCTCATTTACACAGTGGTATGGATAAGAAGAGCCGCACCCGCCTCACAGGTCACAGTGAGGATGGGGAGAGTTAAGCTAAGCAACTACACTATTTGGATCTATAAATGTCGGCTGGGATTATTATTGTGACTATTGTTTTTAAGGAAAGCATTAAAACAGCAGTTCTAAAATATTTCCATTTTAGGACCCCTTTACATCTTGAAATAACTGAGGACCTCACGAAAACATTATGTGTAAACGGCTTATAGCCACTGACATTTACCAATGAGAAGCAACAACTAAGAAACTATTTTAAACGTATGAATGCATTTAAATATAATAGTATCCATTGTGTGTTAACATAAATAATGTTTTTGGGGAAAATATGGCATTTTCCCAAACAAAAGACAATGAGTGAGAAGTGTGGCATCGTGGTCCACTTCTGTAAGTCTCTTCAATTCTGTCTCCAGGGCAGACAGCGGATTCCAGCCCCCTCCCACACCTATCCCTTATGCTGCACCGCTTTCGTGGATGCCTGTGAAGAGAACGGCCTCACACAGGCATGACGCTGAGGGAGGAAGGACCTCAGCAGATGGAGATTGTCTCCTAAGGCCGGGGAACTCCTCGGCCCACTGTGAGAACATATCTATGGCTTCTGCTTAGTTTTATCCTTCAGTTTCTCACAAATGGGCTGACTCCTACAGGTTCTCTTGAATGCTGTGAGTTATCACAGTGCATTTGGGATGAGAATTCCCAGCTCCCATGATCCCTGTGCTCACTGGTGCCCCACACTTCAAGGAAACCCAGGGCCAGCACAGAGCAGTCAGGGCAGCACAGGGCTGTGCTAGCCGCTGGGAGCCCCAGTCCCCAGGCTGAGCTGGGGGGTCATCCTAGCAGCTAAATGGATGGGGTCCCCTCCAGCCTGTCTATGGGAATATCTTCCCAGAGTTCGGCAGACAGATGAACCCTCTGCTGTCCTGGTCTGCCCTCTGGACCCTGAGAGATGTCACTGGCCACCGCCGAGCCTCTGAGAAGCGGGCGCCATCAGGCATGGAAACAGCTCCATGTCTAGCTCCTTCCACCCCTGGGCTCCCTCAGCATGCCAAGGCCCTGGACACACAGACGAGGGGAGGAAGTGAGTGGAGGCTTCGGCCTGTCAGAGGGACAGAGAACAGTCTTGGAAAGCCCAGTGTCCACGTCCACTTTGTCAGGACCCTGCAGGCTCCTCCCCTGACAGGGAGCTGGTTGCAGAGTGGCTGGTAAGAGTCTGTTCTGGCCACCTAGGGTCCCCTCCACCTCTGTGTAACCATGGCAGCCACATAACCCTTAGGACACTGGCCTCCATCCATGGGAGAGGTTTCTCCCACATCACCCCCCAACCCCAGCAGGCTGTGCTCGGGCTGACACAAGCCTGTCACAGGGGCCTGAGAGCAGGTGCTTGTGTCCACTCAGCCTGAGGGCAGGCTGCCATCTCCTATGTATCCTATGGGGTCTGAATATGCCTGCTTGGAGGCTGGCTGTGGTGACCCCACAACAATCTGAGTGAGGGTCTCAGCTCAGTGGCCAGCACTGTGGTTACTATCATTGCAGCAATGCCAGGGACTGGGACCACAGTCAGTGTTCACGCCAAGGGCAGCATCTTGTCCCAGAGAAGGTGCGGCTGGGAGGCCAGTGCCTGGACACAGTGCCAGCCCCTCGTCAGGAAGATCCACTGCCACTTCCAGAGCTCTAAGATGCCCAAGCCCCTCTAGGGCCAGCTCTGAAACAGTGCAGTCCAGGGAGGCCAGAGGACAATGCAGGGACCCCCGCACTGTTCCCCATTCTGAGAAAGCAGGTAAGTCCCAGGACCTGGGAGCACCCCCAGCAGCAGAAGAAGGTGGGAAGGGAAGGCCTGAATTAATCCAGTTTTTGCCCCTAAGTGACTGCATTCAAAACCCAAACTGGCCGAGTGCTATTAACTTTGTAAGACTGAGTGTTTGGCTATCAGTGGGAAAATGAAACAGGAAATTTTAGAAAACTCTATTTCTACACAGTAGAGTGTGGATGGCTACTCTGACCGCACAAATTGAACCTGCTGCGTCCACAGAGTCGAAGGTAGGCAGAATGGTCATGTCAATTGCAACTTTCATAATTCATTCTCCCACAATTCCTTTCATGGAGCCCCAGGATATGCCAGCCACTGTGTTAAGTACCAAATATATGAAAGTGAAAATGAAAACAGAGAAGGTCTTTGTTTTCATGGAGCTTCCTGCTACAGCGGGACGGACACAAAGGGCAAAAGAGCTGACGCCCAAGAACTGCACAGACACCTGTCTGTCGGCAGGAACAGTAGGAAGTCTCTCCAGCCTCAGAAAGGACTGGGAGGAGGCCCTGTCAGTTTCACATGTGCTCCTGGTATCAGAAAGGAACAAAAAGGAACAGAGAAGGGTCAAAGCCACCCCCAGCACAAACGTTTAACCGCATGGTGAAGGAGACGGTGAGGCAGGGTAGGGCCGTTCAGCGTACCTCTGCTTAGATTTTTCACCGTGGAACTGAACCACGCAAACATCCTATGTACCTAAAATGAAAGATTAAACTAAAAATGCAATGCCTCAAAGATCAAAACCAAAATGAAATACACCTAGCTGGCACCACTTCTCTGTGTGGCAACATGGCCACACAGAGAAGAATTATGACATGAAAGCATGTATTTGACTGTCTATCCGGTAGGCTTTAACCCCCAAACAAAAATAACCACAAAGAAATCTTCAATTACACTCAGTAGTCTTATTGTCGATAATAATATTCACAATGTTATTTTAAACTTACTATATATAGAAGGATGAAACAAATAACATCACTGCCATTAGGATTTTCAGCATCATGGAAAAGGAGTGAAGATCAAAGGAGTGAAGTTAAGTGAATTGGAAACATCAATATAAACTCACCATTTATTTTTCTTTTTCTAAAAACATCTCCTGTCTCTGTGCTCTGAAAAGTCCCAGGACCAAAGGCAACCCAGATTATGGGCCTGAAAACCCATTTCCCAAAGAAAGAAACCAGGGCTTCTGGAAAACTGCCGACTCCCGAGACACCGCCCAGAGGTGCTGGGCCTGGTCAGAGGGAACAGGAGCTACCTGACGGGTCCCACTTGCCAAAATGGGAAATCTGAGCACCAAAAATAAAAAAAGACGGCAATGGATCAAAGCACATCAATGTTTTTAAAAATCCATGAGTTCACAACGAGGTGCTAATTCATTATTTCGAAAGCTGACAAATACATGGAAATAATCCAGCACTTTTTATTTGTGTGGATAACCAAATAGCTGATGAGTAAATACTCTTTAAAACAAAATATGAGCAGAAGAAATGATGGAATTAAAAACCACCACCTGCAAACCCAAATGACACACAAAATCCCAGCAATGCTTCCGAGGCAGCTGCTATAAAACCACTGGGGGCAACACTGATGGGAGACCAGTGACCAGTGGGACGACCACCAATCCATCATCAGCCTCAACCTCGTCAACCTCAACAGGCAAGAAGAGAAGCAGCCAGCGCCCACCCACTGGGGAGGAGCAGTGGGAAGTACCCAGCCATCCAGGGGAGGGTTTTAAAATGCAAGCAGACCAAAGAACCAACAAGCTCTCCCAGAAGATCCACCAGTTCACAGGAAATGAAGAGGGACAGGAGGAGCACATAACACAACACCCCTCCCCCTGCCCACCGTGAAGGATCAAAAAAGGAAGGACACTGTTAAAAATCCCAGGGCTAGCTAATTTCTAGAGACAATAAACAACTCCCCAGAAAACTCTGCCTTTCATTTGCAAACCAGCCCATTCCCAGCCAATCCACCAACCACCTTTTATCTCAGCCAACTCTCACACACCTGGCCTCAATGACCCCAGGGCTAGACAGCTACAGCCCACCCCTGCAGCCCAGATGCTAGAGCTGAGGGCTTGTGGATAAAGTGAGGTGGTGTCTAGGATTTATGGGGGTGGGGGCAGAGGGTAGAGACCAACAAGACTGGACATACATTAACAATTGTTGAAGCTCCTTGGGGTGCAAATTCACTTCAGGCCACCAGTGTGGCCAGTTTAGGAGAGGGGCTCACAGAACTAGGGTGCCAGAACAGGAAGGGACGTGCAGACCCTCTGACGTCCTTCTCACATTTTACAGACTGAGGCATGAGAAGCAAGGATGGCCCAGTCCTTGTGGCTGCCTGGAGATCCCTGGCCTCTGAATCAAGCCCCATGAAAGGCTCACAGGACAAAGTCTGGGAGGGCACAAGAAGGACAGATGTGAACACACACGTCCAGGAGCTTGGAACCTGACAGGGACAGCACTGTCTCCCAGGCCAGCTTCCATGAGTCCCTTTGGGAAATGTCCAGGGTGAACGCAAAATAACTGAAAAATAATGACATCTTTTAGCAATTAAACGTTGAACAAAATGGTCAGATAGCACCACAAAGCCACGCATGTTTGTCTTGTCATCTGTGACCAGAGGCCCAACACTGTGTCAGGCTACAGGAGTCCTAAACTTGGTACCACATGTGTCTTATTTTCCCTTAAAACAAATTATATGAGTGCAAGCAATCCTAACTTAAACACTGATTAAATTCTGTGTTGGATCAGAAAGTCACCTGGTGTGTCCATGTTTGGGGACAGACTTCAAGAGGCCATCAGCAGACTCAGTCCATCCCACAGTATTACTCAGATCCAGGGTAGCCTCAAGCCCAGTCCAGGAAGAGGAAATGTTTCACGGGGTTGTCTAACCTTGCTACACCACACAACCTACTCTTGCACCGACCTCCGTTGGTGCACCCACCTGCACCATCTTAAATCTGAATATAGCTTCTGACATGTGCCAGGCAACAGTCACACCGGGCCTGAGAACTCACAACAATGTGAGATGCTCTCACTGGGAAAAAGACAAACGTCCCTGCAAGGGTTCTTGGAGTTATGACTAGAGCTAAGGAGCTGTGTTCAGGTGGCCCAGATGATGAGAAGCCAAGCTAGGACTGTTTCATCTCTGCAGATGGCACACTGTGAACTCACCATGCTGTCCCACAGTCTTCTGGAACTGGCTGAAGGAACTGTGTGCTTAGTCAAGCCAGTTCATGTTCCTATTAAGAGAACTGACATCCAGAGAAGGGGCCCTGTCCCTCCACAGGTGGAGGTGGAGTAAGACTAAGCCTCAGGACAGGTGTTTCTCCATCAATTCAAAGAGGTGTGACCAGTTTCCCAAAAATACATGGATATCAATGCAAACACAAATCTAACAAGTATCCAATAAATGGGGAAAAGGTCACAAATATTGTTCACATCTGTCACCATCAACCATGGCTAAGGAGGTAAATAAACCATCAGCTACTATTGAGACTAACGCAAACAAGCTCTGTGTTTGCTTAACTATCTGCAAGGACCTTCATAAAAAAAGATGTGTTTGGACTGCAGCTGTGTGTAATTTTCCAAGCCCGCACTTCACGGGGCCACCTACATCTCCAATGCCAGGGACTCAGACACAAGACAAGCACATCTGAAGGGACCACCTGCATCTCTAACACCAGGCATTCAGACACGAAATGAGCACATCTGAAGACACGCATCCCATGTGCTCCTCAAAAAAGGACTCATGCAGACTGGAGTAAAACACACACTTAAAAAAATGCACAATACCATCAACGCTCAAAGGAAAAAACAAACAAGTAATACAGAAGTATGAGAAGCGAAGTGGGTCGTTCCAATTTTGAGCTTCCTAACAATTACCTCAACAAGAGGGAAAAGATCCAAACTGAACTTCTAAAGATAAAAACTATAATGTCTGAGATGGAAACTATACTGGATAGTATTAATGGCAGGTTAAACAATGCAGAAGAAAATAGATACTATCCAAAATGAAATAGAAAGAAAAAGAATCCAAAATGTTTTCAGAAAGATCATCAGTGAGCTGTAGGACAACCGCACGAGTACTAATGTGCATGGAATTGGTGTCCCTGAAGGAAGAGAGTGAAGTGGCATAAAAAGTATTTGAAAAAGGGTGAGCCAGGGTTTTCTATTCTTCCAAATTTGATGTAACTATAAACTACAGATACAAGAACACAATAAACTGCAAGTACAGGGAACATGAAGAAAACTACACCAAGGCACATCAAAATCAAATTTCTTAAAACCAGTGATGAAGAGGAAGTCTTAAAGGTAGAGAGAGAAAAAAGGCCAGAATTAACAGCAGACTTCTCACTGGAGACGATATGAAAGAAGACAGTGAAATATCTTTAAAGTTCTGAAGAAAACAAACTATCAACCCAGAATTCCATACCCAGTGAAAATAAAGTCAAAAAAATTAAGGTAAAATAAAGAGTTTTTCAGAAATACAAAAACTGAAAGAATTTATCATCAGCCGACCTTCTACAAGAAATGTTAAAGGAAGTTCTTTAGGTAGAAAAATAAAACATAGAAATACTGACCACATAAATGAGTGAAGAGCAATGGAAATGGTTACTATCTGAGCAAATAGGTAAGATTTTTTATTATTCAAATCTCTTTAAAAGATCATTGACTGTGTAAACAAATGTAAAATAAATTTATAACACAAGAAAAAACAAAATGTATGGTAACAATTTCATCCAGTCTAAGAAGGGAGAAAAGAAAGTATGCCATTGTAAGCTTCGTATACTGTAAGTAATAAATCATGTGTCGGCAGACTGCTATAAGTGTCTACTATATATCCTAACAAGAAGATGAAAATAACAAAACAAAGAGTTATACTGATAGGCCAACAAAGGCAGTTATGACAGGATCATAAAACATAATAACTATATATAAAAAGATGAAAAAAGGAACAAAGGAAACAAAAAACAGATGGGATAAACCAAAAGCAAACAGCAAGAAGACAGACTTAAACCTAACCACATCGATAATGTACATAGCCTAAACATCCCAATTAAAAGCAAAGATTGTTATATTGGATAAAAAATGAAAGAAAAACCCAATTAGAAACAAATTTTAAATAAAATGACACAAACAGACTAAAAATAAAAGAATAGAAAAAGATGTACAATTCGCTCTCCATATCTGCAGGTTCTGCATCCATGGATTCAACCAATCATGGATCGAAAACGTAAATATGCCCACGATGGCTACATCTGTACTAAACATGTACAGACATTTTATCTTGTTATTATTCCCTAAATAATATAGTATAACAACATTTTCATAGCATTTACATTGCATTAGGTTTATAAGTAATGTAAAGATTATTTCAAGAATACAGGGCTGGGCATGGTGGCTCATGCCTGTAATTTCAGCACTTTTGTAGGCCAAGGCAGGAGGCTCAGTTGAGCTCAGGGGTTCAAGACCAGCCTGAGCAACATTGCGAGATTCTGTTGCTACAAAAAAATAGAAAAATTATTTGGGTGTGGTGGTACACACATGTAGACCCAGCTACTCAGGAGGCTGAGGCAGGAGGATCACTTGAGCCCAGGAATTTGAGGCTGCAGTGAGCTATGATGACATCACTGCACTCCAGCCAGGGCAACAGAGAGAGACCCTGTCTCAAAAAAAAAAAAAAAGAAAGAAAGAAAAAGAAAAAATTTTAAAAATAAAGCATATGAAAGAATGTGCATAGGTTATATGCAAATACTACACCATTTTATATAAGAGACTTGAGCATCCAGACTTTTGGGATCCATGAGGCATCCTGGAACCAATCCCCTACAGATAGCAAGGGACAGCTGTATTCTCTAACAATAATCAAAGGAAAGTTGGAATGGCTATATTAATATCAGGAAAATGAGATTATAATTCAAAAAATATTCCCAGGATTAAAAGGGTCATCTCTTAATAACAAGAGTCAATTCATTAAGAGAACATAATAAACCTAAATGTTTAAGAATCTAATAATAGAGCTTAAAAATACATGAAACAAAAACCGGTGGAACTGAAAGAAAAAATCTGCAATTATGTTGGAGATTTCAATATCTCTCTCTCAATTGTTGAGAGAACAAGTAGTCAAATAATCAGTAAAGATACAGAAGACATGAATAACTCCATCAACCAATTGACCTAATTGGAACACACTATTAAAAAAACTATTCTACAAAATCAGAGTACATATTATTTCCAAGTGTACATGGGTCATTTACCAAAAAAGACCATACTGTGGGACACAAATTTAAGAGGATTCAAATTATAAAAAATATGTTCTCTGACCACAATAAAATTAAATGAGAAGTCAAAAACAGAAATATCCTTGAAAAATTCCTAAATCAAATCTCTAAATAACCCGTGAGTCTAAAAAAAAATCAAAAAGAAAATTAGAAAGTATTTTGCACTGAATAAAAAAGAATATATCAGAAATTTGGGGATGCTGTTAAAGCAGTACTTCAGGGAAAGTGAATAGAACTAAATGCTTACATTAAAAGACAAAAAAAAATCTCAAATTAATAGACTCAGCTTCCACCTTAAGAAACTACAAAAAGAAGAGCAAATGAAACCCAAAACAAACAGAAGCAACACAGTAACAAAGATCTAAAAAGAAATCAATGAAATAGAGAAATCAATGAAACCAAAACAAGTTCTTCAAGAAAATGAATAAAACTGGTAAATCTCTAGCCAGAATGATCAGAAAAAAACAGAAGGTATGTTACCAAAATCAGGAATAAGAGAGGTGACATCACTACATATTCTACATGATCTCTTCTAGAACACTGAACAAAAGGAAATACTCCCAAACTTATCTATGAGATCGACACTACCTTGACATTATGTAAAGACAAAATTAGAAAAGCCACAGACTAATATTTTTAAGAAACATAAATGGAAAAAATTCTAAACAAAATTTTAGCCAATCAAAGCCAATGATAAATAAGAAGGATAATGCAATGCAGATGCTCCTCACCTTACAATGGAGTTACGTCCCAATAAACCCAACATAAGTTGAAAATGTGTGGCTGACTGGGAGTTGTGGCTTGTTGGATCAGGACAGAAATATGAATGTGCATTACTTGTACACCATCATAAAGTCAAAAAATCATCAAGTCAAACTATAATAAGTTAGGGGCTATCTATATGTCCAAGTAGGGTTCATCCCAGGAATGCAAGAATGTATTAACATTCTACCATCAATCAATGTTATTCATCCTATTAGCAGACTGAAAAAGAAAAAACATAGGATCATCCCAACAGAAACAAACAAACAAAAAATTAGACAAAATTCAACATTCATTTCTGATTTAAAAAAAAAATTCTTAGCAAGCTAGGAATAAAAGACAATTCACTCAACTTGATAAAAAGCATCCTCCAAAAACCTAGAGCTAACATACCTAATGATGAAAGAAAGAATGCTTTCCCTCTAAGATGGAGAACATGACAAAAATGCCTGCTACTGGCAGTTCTAGCCAGTGAAATAAGGCCAACAAAAGTAAATACAAGGCATTCGAATTAGAAAGGAAAAAGCAAAACTGTCTTCATTTGCAAACAACATGATCATTATGATCATTTACGCAGAAAATTCAGTCGGAAATCTAAAAGAATGTACTAGAAATAAGTGAGTTTAGCAGTTTCAGAACATTAAATCAATATAAAAACTCAACTGCATTTTGCTATACTAGTAACAAACAACCAGAATTAAAAATTAAATATCAATAGCATTTATAATCCTATCAAAAGTAAGAACTTCTTAGGGATAAAGCTGATAAGAGATATGAAATACCTATATTCTGTAGACTATACAACATTCCCGAGAGGAATTAAACAAGATCTAAGTAAATGGAGAGATATACTATGTTCATGGATCTGAAGACTATATTTTTAAGATGCCAATTCTCCCCAGATTCATAATACAGGATTCAACACAACTCTAAACAAAATTCTAGCAGCTTTTGTTATAGAAACTGATGAGTTGATTATAAAATTCACATGAAAAAGCAAAGGACCTGGAATAGCCAAAATTACTTTGAAAAAGAACAACAAAGTTAGAGGAACCACAAGACCTGATTCCAGACTTATTACAAGACTACAGGACCAAGGTGTGAGCTTTTAATGTCAAGATAGACACACAGATCAATGGAACAGAATTTAAAAATCCAGAAATAGATCTACCTATATAGGGACAAGTGATTTTTCTAAAATTCTGGAAAGGCAATTCAGTAGAAAAAGGATAGTCTTCTCAGCAAATGATGCTGGAACAATTAGCTAACCAGTTGCAAAAAAAAAGCCAGAAAAATAAAAATTGATCCATCCCTTGCAATATAGACAAAATTTAACTCAAAATGTATTATAAACCTAATTGTCAAATAATGTAAAACCATAAAACTTCTAGAAGAAAACACAGGAGAAAATCTTTATGACTTTTTTAGGTAAATATTTTTATTTTATTTTATTTTATTTATGTATTTTTAAATTTTGCAACCACACTATGAGATTCGGGGACATGCAGGCTTGGCTTGGACAGCTGGTAAATGAAACAACTGATTGTGATTATTTCCATATCATTCTCATGTGTGTTTTCCTTACAGCAATTTGTATTTGTAAAGCTATGGAAAATCCACACATACACAGAATATATAAGTACTATGTTGTGTTTTCATCTCATTGACCATGCATCTGATAATTGCATATAATTCTTCAACTTTTTGTGGATGATATTTGGGTTGAAGTTTGAATGTAGACCTCAAAAAATGGGGAATAACTGAATAAATACTCAATTTATTTGTGATATTGTATGTGTTCTATGAAGCAAGGATAAAAGGAAAACTTCTGTTCCCCAGGTGAACTGTGAGGCAGACTAAGTCGCAAATGTGTCCTCCTTAGCTATGCATATCCAGTGAACATCAGAGTTCTCTGCACATGGCAGAATAAGAGAACATGGAATCCAGGAGACTGGCTCAAGATGGCTGACTAGACACAGCTACTGTGCACCCCTTCCATGGACAGGAATCAAAATAGCAAGTAGGTACTCACACGTCGAACAGATCATCTAAGGAGAACACTGGCATTCAACAGACAATTGACAGGAAGCACCGAAAGCAAGTAAGGGGAAGGAAACGAGGAAGCCTGCTTAGCCAGTATCAACTGGGAGCCAGGAGAAGCTCGGGGATACAGGGAAAGGATGAGGGGAGGGAGACCCCCAGGGCTCCACATTACCACCATGGTATTTTACAATCCTAGATACAGAACACTCCAACCACCTGGGCCTCCAGACTGAGCTGCCTAAAGATTATTCAGAGACATTGGTCCAGAGAGGGAACTCAACTGGAGTTCCACAAGCATCCAAGCCCTGAGCAGCTGCAGCCTGTCAACATTCTAAGAGCCAAGCCCTCAAAGGACTGCATCCTGCCCTGGGCTTGATGCTGTCGCTGCCATTATAGGGCCAAGGAAGGAGAGGGAGGCCAGGCACTCCCACTCACCCCAAAGACAAATCCCAATGCTGCTGATGTGGGCTACTGTGAGACCAATGCATGAGCAAACTACACTCCCCACAGCTACCTCCCTACGCTGCTCCAGCTGAAAGGGGCCCCACCCTACCCATGGGAGGCCCACAGCACAACTGTAGCTACTCGCACCTGAGCATGAAGCCAGCAGCTTGAGAATCACTCTGCCCCTTCCTATCACGGCCAGCACCTAAACAAACTCAGGGGGCCTGAGGACAAGTCGGCTGGGCAGTCCCCTCCCCCCAGTATCTGAGGATGCCACTTGGAATCATCCAACACAGTCCACCACTGCTGGCACCTGAACAATCCTCCAAGGGTCTGAGGTAAGGCCAAACCCAACATGCGTATACTACCGCAGCTGGCACCCACTCGCACACACCCCCAGCAGTCCAGAGGACTGGCCCACCCAAATGTTGTAGCCACCACTAACACCAGCACAGACAGCTTGGGTTCTAGTGGGATGCTCCACCACTGCTACTGCCATTGCCCACATTATACCAGCTGCCCAGGGTCCTAAGAACTCCCCCACATTCCTGGCCCACTGTTGCCACTACCCACATATGAGCAAGACACCTGAATGCTGAATAATTGGCCCACCTACTAACACTGGTGCCAGCGTAAGCCACCCTGGGTCCCAAGAACAGGCATGCTCATCCCATCACTGCCAACAATGGGACCTGAAGACTGGCCCAGAAAGCATCCTAGTCCCCAGAAAAACATTATCACAGCCTCAATTAATAACCACACACTAAGGTACTGAGGAAATCACAAACACCACTGATAATATTTATAGCCAAAAAAAATCATACAGAGATCACACTACCGCATGCACCCAAAATTAAAGCCAAAGTGCCCTACCCAACCTACATATACACATCTTCAGGAAAAATCCTCCCCTATGAAAACAATTTCAAAAAATTGGAAGAAGCTACTATTATACTAGATGTGCAGATATCAATGTAAGAACACAGGAAACATGAAAAGGCAAGGAAATATGACACCACCAAAGGAAGACAATAATTCTCTAGCAACAGATCAAAATCAAAAGATCACAAAATCCCAGATAAAGAATTCAAAATGTTGATTTTAAAGAAGTTCGGTGAGATACGAGAGAATTCTCACAAATAATACAAAATCAAAAATACAATTGAGGGCATAAATGAGAAACTTACTAAATACAGAGATATTTTTAAAAGAACCAAATGGAAATTCTGGAACTGAAGAATTCATTGAATGAAATACAAAATACATTTAAAGGCTTCAACAATAGACTACACCAAGCATAAGAAAGAATCTCAAAACTTGAAGACAGGTCTTTTGAAATAATCCATTTAGACAAAATTTTTTTAAAAAAATAACATAAAAAGAATGAGCAAAACCTTTATGACATTTGAGACAACAAAAAGCAACAAAATATTCAAATTATTGGTTTCCCTGAGGGCAAAAAGAGAACAAATGAGTTACAAAAACTATTTAACGAACTATTAGACAAAAATTTCGTAAGTCTAACTAGAGATTTAGATATCCACATACAGAAGGCCCAAAGATCCTCAAATAGATATAATGCAAAAGGGTCTTCTCCATGGCAAATTATAATCAAACTGTCTAAAATCAAAGCAAAAGAGAGGATACTAAAAACAATAAGAAAAAAACATCTAGTCACCTATAAAGGATCCCCAATCAGACTAACAGTAGATTTCCCAGCATAAATCTTACAAGACAGGAAAGAATAGAATGATAGAGTCAAAGGACTACTAACAGTGGATTTCTCAGCATAAATCTTACAAGACGGGAAAGAATGGAATGACAGAGTCAAAAGACTGAAACAAACAAACAAAAAAATACCACCCAAGGGTACTATACCCAGAAAAATTGTCCTTCATAAATGAAGGAGAAATAAAGTCTTTCCCAGAGAAGCAAACTCTGAATTCATCACCACTACATTGGCCCTACAAGAAATGCTCAAAGGAGTCCTAAACTTGGAAGCAAAAGGATGAAATTTACCATCATAAAAACACATGAAAGTATAAAAATCACCAAAAGCAAACAAGCAAATTCAGATAAGGAAGAGAAAGGTTTCATATGGTACCACTACAGTATACCACCAAAACACCATACAAACAATAACAGAAAAGAAAAGGAACAAACAATATATAAAACAACCAGAAAACAATTAACAACATGACAATAACCTCATATATCAATAATCAATAATAACCTTGAATGTAAATGGATTAAATTCTTCATTTAAACGATATAGACTGGATGAAAGGATAAACACGATCTAACTACATGCTTTCTACAAGAAACTCACCTTACCTATAAAGACACAGATAGACTGAAAGTGAAGGGATAGAAAAAGATATTCCATGCAAATGGAAACAACATGTTGATTTTGGCCAAGCGATACTGATTTCAGACTTTGGGCCTCCAAAACTGTGAGAAAACAAATTTCTGTTTTCTCGAGTTACCAAGTTTGTGGTAATTCACCACAGCAGCCTTGGGAAACCAATACACAGTTACAGTATTTTGGGCAAAAATTTTTTAAATACAACACAAAAATTATAAGATATAAAAGAAAAAAACTAATGGATTGGACTTCAAAAAAACTAAAATCTTCTGTTCTTCAAACAATACTATTAAAAGAATAAACGAACGAGCCAAAGTATGGGAGAAAATATTTACAAATCATATATCTGATAAAGGACTTGTATGTAGAACATATAAAGAATTCTCAAAACTTCACAATAAAAAAAAATCAACCCAATTAAAAAAAAGTGGTTAAAAGATTTGAACAGACATTTCACCAAAGAAGATACATGGATAGCCAACAAGCAATGAAAAGATGCCCAACCACATTAGTCATCAAGGAAAAGTAAACTAAAACCACAATAAAATACCACCACACATCTATTAGAATGGCTAAAATAAAAAGACTGACCACACCAAGTGTTGACAAGGATGTGGAGCAACTGGAACTCATACACTGCTGAGGTGAATGTGAAATGTTACAACCGCTTTGGAAGTCATTGTCAGATTCTTAAAAAGTTAAGCAAACATCTACCATATTTTCTACCCATTCCACTCCTAGGTATTTACCTGAGAGAAATGAAAGCACATATCTGTACAAAGACTTATACATGAATATTCACAACAGCTTTTTTTATAATAACCAAAACCTAGAAATAACCCAAATATAGCCACCCGCCATCAAGAGGTGAATGGAGGCCGGGCGCGGTGACTCACACCTGTAATCCTAGCACTCTGGGAGGCCGAGGCGGGTGGATCGCTCAAGGTCAGGAGTTCGAAACCAGCCTGAGCAAGAGCGAGACCCCACCTCTACTAAAAAATAGAAAGAAATGATCTGGACAACTAAAAATATATATAGAAAAAATTAGCCGGGCATGGTGGCACATGCCTGTAGTCCCAGCTACTCGGGAGGCTGAGGCAGAAGGATTGTTTGAGCCCAGGTGTTTGAGGTTGCTGTGAGCTAGGCTGACGCCACGGCACTCACTCTAGCCCGGGCAATAAAGCGAGCCTCTGTCTCAAAAAAAAAAAAAAGAGGTGAATGGATAGACAAGCTTTAGTACAGCCACACAATGGGATACTTCTAAGCAATAAAAAGAAATGAAATACTGACATGAGCAACAAGATGGATGAATCTCAAAACAGTTACGCTCAATGAAAGAAGCCACATAATATAGAGTACATCCTGCATCATTCCAGTATGATTCTAGAAAATTCAAACTTATCTACAGTGACAGAAAGCAGGTTAGCAGTTGCCTGGACACAAGGGAGAGAGGGATGAACAGCGGGAGGAGAGAGGGATTGCAAAGGGTCTGAAAAACATTTAGAGTGAAAGATATTTTCCTAGGAAAACTCAGATTCACTTTGTATTGACAAGGTCTTCCATGAAATACTTTTTCGATAATACTTTTTCCTGAAGTCATCAAAATGTGGCTCCCAGGCTGTCCTGCCTATTGGTGGGAGCAGGTGCTCTCACATGCTCCCTTGTCCCCCTAAGGACTGCCCACTGACACCCTACAAGGATCCTAGGACAGGGAAACACTAACCCTGCTGTGTGACCCAGGGCACATTTCCATTCTGCTCGGTGTGAGCTGTGCAGGGCCCTAGAGGAGCTGCACTGGGGCAGGAGCACATGTAAAAACCATGGTCTTCAGGCAGGGAAGGCGAGAGGCTCGGTTGACTGGAAGCCTGGGGTGTGAGAAGACCCATGGGGTCAAGGCAAGGGACACGAAGGAACCCCCCACCCCAAGGCCCAGTTGTGTTTACATAAGCACATGCTTTAGAGAGGAGCTCTCAGACTCTGGCCTGCAAACTCCAAGGCAGTTAGAAAAACACAGACTCTGGGTCCCCGGGATAAGTGGTTCTGGATCTGGCCCAGGAATCCACCCTGCCATGTCCCACGGAACATGATGATGGCTTCTCAATCACTTGCTGAACAACAGCACAGAATCTCTGCCCCAGGAGCCTGCCAGGGGCTGCCTCTGCCTCAGCCAGGGCTGTGCATGTACACGGCAGGTGTCGGGGACCTTAGCAAGCTTGGGGTCTCCTCCCTCCACCCCAGACATTCAGCACCACTGAGTGAAAGACAGTCAGGTGTGTGCTTGCTCCGAAGCCACTTCTCCATCCGACTTCCTCCCCATGACCGGCTTCCCAAGGTGTATTCTGGAGTTTAGAAGTTGAGCCCCGTGGAAACCCACACTGAAGCTGGCTCTCCCACTGCTGATCCTGCTCCCACCCCAGCTCAGCTTCTCCAGACGAGGCTGCTGCCAGCCGACAGGTGCCCAGTGCAGGCCACCCCAGCCCCTTCTCTGACCATTCGCACTCATGGGCACCGGCTGAGCTCCCCCAGCCTCAGGTCACAAGCCAAGGAGTCCAGACACCATTGGAGTGGACAGACTGGCACAGCACTGTCCCACTTAAACACGCAGGGATGACCACCATGTGCCATACTCCACAGTCAGCAATGGGGCTCAGAGCCAACCCGGATATGTGTGTGGGCTGCCCACAGGAGGCCATTGCCTTGCCGAAAAATGCATACAGTACCAGGATGAGCAGTGTTGGCTGGACAGGATGCACCCTATTCCACAGAAAGCCAGAGAAATGTTAGAGGCCCCAAAATCAAGGGACTATAGAGAAGATGGCCTTTAGGGCCTTAAAGGATGAATAGGAGTTCCCTTCTCCTAAGGAAGCAAACTTTGGAGCCATAGTGACACTGCATCTGATCCTGGTGGTGGCTCCAGGGAAGCTGCTTTACCATAGGATCCTCCTTTTGCTGACTTCTAGAATGACAATGACATCGTAACCTGGCTGGGATATTACAAAGATTCCTATGGTGAAGGGAACCAACTAAGCCTTCGATTCCTTCTCATGTTGCGCAGTGAAGCCAAACTCGAAACTTTCAACCCAGGCTCTTAAAGTTCTACCTCGATTTTAAGGGCAGCAGTCAAGAGAAGGAACAGGCCCAGCCCCCTGTGCTCACACTGGAGCACCCTGCCTCGGCCTTCTAGTGCTCCAAAGCAAGTGATGGCCAATATGTGCCCCACCCACATGCTATGGGGCCCTCTGTACCCTGGGGCTGGTCACTCTGGGGTGGCACTAGTGCATTTTGGCAAGACCTCATCCTCCTTCCACCTGGCTGGTGAGATCCCTAATCGAGATCTCCTCTGCTCCCATGTGGCTGTGAGGTTCACACCCAAATGGATTCCATTTACAAAAACGTGTTTCTAAAAACCAGGAAATAATCTCTTCAGCCCAAACTCAAATGTTCCTGGGGAACGAGCTGGCACTTTACACAGGAGGTTTACACTCTCAGCGTGATGTTGTTTATGCTGCTGGTACGCGAACTCAGCCACAGGGATTGCTCCTCCAGTTCTGTCTGTTGCGTTCCTTGTGGGCACCTGGAGCTCTCAGCTGGCAGGATTCAAGGGTCACTTAAAGGCACCTTCCAGCTGTAATGATATGTTTGTTCTCTGCCTGGCACTGTAAGTTCTGCCATCTGGAAACAGCATCTCCAGGAACGAGGGCAGCCAGCAGCACGGCCTGGGCACTCCACACTGGGGCCTAACTGCCAGGGCACCCCCCAGCCCAGGGGCCAACATGTCAGCCACCTCTCGGCTGCTGGGCAGGCACATGGAGAAGACAGGACACACGAGTGTCTTGAAATAGACATAACTCCATTCAGAGCATCATGGTGTAGAGCAGGGGCTGGCACACTATGTCCTGTGGGCCCACTCACACTTGTTGTAAAGTTTTATTGGTGCACAGCCACGGCTATTGGTTTCCGTATTCGTGGCTGCTTTTGTGCTCCAATGGCAGAGCTGGGTTGTTGCGACAAAGACTATATGTATAGATGGGAGGAAAACAGAGGACAGAGTCCCCTGACACAGAATCACATCATCTCATTCTCTGTTTCTCATGAGGTGACTGTACTTTGTGCTGGCAAAGGACACCAAGAGAAATGTCTCCAACAAAAGGCAGCAACCCACAGGGATATACATGTATGCAGGCACACACAGGCATGTACAGGTACATACATGTACACATTCGCACATGTACATACTCATGTATACCACATGCATGCTCATGTACACACACACGTAGACACGCATATGCATGTACAGGCACACAGGCTCACGTGCACTTGCACATGCACACACACACACGCATGTTCATATACTCGTGGACCTGCTCACACACATAAGTACAAGCACACACTCACACATCCCGACACATCTCTAGCTGCACTTGACCTGGCACACGTTTCCTCCATGTGCATCACCTACTCTCTGAAGCATGTGCAGGCTTCTTGACGAAAGTGTGCAGGTCAGTGCCCCAGACACAACTCAGTGGCCTGGCAAAAGAGCTGAGTAGGTTTTGAGGAGCTGCTTGGAACGTGGAAACATGAGATGAGTGAGCATGTGATCCCCCAAACAGGCCCAGAGACCCCCATCCCCTGCACCCCAGACAGCAGTGCAGATAAAAAGGAACAGCGGATGCCAGGGACTAGGACTGCAGTGATGGCACACTGCCGCAAACAACGGTAGCTCTCGGTGACACCTTCAGTCTCTCCCAGCAGCCACCCCAGCACTTCTTTACCAAAGGAAGAAACCACAAAGCAACAGGGTTGGAATTGTGTTTTAAGCAATGATGAAGAAGGAAGAGAACATGGAGCCCCACAGCCACATGTGGCATAAGAGGGACAATGCAGACAGTATTTTCCACGGGTAGCCGCAGCAATCACCCCAGCCCTTGCCCTCTCTGGACTCGGCAGGCCCTGCTCCTGTTTTGACTAACAAAGCACAGCAGAAGGGGCTGGGGTGAGCATCCTGGGGTCTGGGAAGCCAGTGCCATGCCCTGAGAGGCACTGGGAAAGTCCACAGAAGACAGCCCAGAAGAAATCGTGCCGTGGCCAGCATCAGCGGCCAGCCGGGTGAGTGAGCCGTCACGGGCGTCCAGCCGCCTGGTGGGCAGGGAGACTCCACAAGGACAGGTGCTGACAGGTGCTTCCTAAGAGAACTTGAGCCCCTGGGGAGTCTCCAGCAGGACAGCAATGGGACCTGGGCTGACCAAATGTGGCTCCTGTCCCCTTGGGACAAGGATGCTGACCTCAGGGCTGCCACAGACAGAATCGTATGGTCAGGATGGAGGGCCCAGCCCTGTCCTGTCACCAGCACAAGCTGAGAGCACCATGAGAGAGAAAAGGCCCAGGTGGGGCCAAGCAGAACCCTCCATCCAGAAGCTTCTGAGATGACCTGCTTCCTGCTGAAGGGGCAGGAGGCAAGATGCAGGCCAAGGAAATGACACTTGCCACATCTGCGTGAGCCCTCAGCCGTCAGGCCTTCCTGGGAGCATAGGCCATGCCCCGGCATCCGGACAAAACACGCTTTCTGACCCAAATGCAGAGGGGCTGGAGCTCCGCCCTCTGTGCCGATGAGCTGCACACCGGACACAGGCCGCACACACCCCCTTCCACCTGCTCCACACTGCTGTGCCCGACAGGAAGACCCGGCGGCCTTGTCTCAGAGGGCAAGGGCAGCTTGTGCAAAGGCAGCCACAGCCACAGTCCAGGGGGACAAGCCGGAGGGACATCCCAGAGGAGGCTGCAGGGACACTGTGACTAGAAGCCCCTGTGCCCGATGAAAATATCATTGGGGCCAGAAAGCATGCCCGGCCCAAATGGAGAGCTACCATCTTGCTTTCATCCTCAGGGAAGATGACGCAGGCTTTTCCAAATAGGGTCCTGCGGAACGCCGGCCCAACCAATCAACGGGGTGCCATGTGAGAAAGGTTCTGCTGCCTGATCCATCAGAAAAGCAAACAGAGACTGCACAACTGGATCTCAACACCTGTTCACTCCCCACAGTGCCCCAGATCCCTCCTTCCCCCACCTTAATATCTCGCCCTACCCCAGGCGTCCACAACCGGCTGTCAAGTTTTCTTCCACCTGCACTGGGTCCCCTAAACTGCTGCCACATGCAGCAAGTCTGGGCAGCCTCAGCCCCGTGTGACCACCGCCCAGCTCTGCTCTGCCCAGGGGCACCCCACACCCAGCCCTGCCCTGAGCTCAGAACAACCCTCAGGACTCTGCACAAGCCAGCCCCAGGCCGGGCACTCCCCCCTTTCTCTCCCTCATTGAGGGGGCATCCGCTCCCTCCCCCAGCACCTTCCACTGTCACCTCACCTGAGAAAGGGGCTGACTCTCCGCACAGGGCTCGCTGCCCCGTCCTCCCGCAGCAACCTCGGCGCCCGCCCCCCTCGAGCGAGGCTGCCATGAGTGCACTTGGCTCCATCGCACCGTGCTCCTCCCACACCCTGGCAGGCAGGGACACTGGGGGTCCCAGGCAGGTCAGCGGCTCCCCCGACAACTGACCCTCTGCTCCCCTTCCTTCCTCAGAGAGGGGAGACTTCCCAGGGCCACGGTCAGTCGTCCAGTCGCCCTTTGGAAGCAGGCCTGCCTGCACGGGGGCGTGCGCTCTCAGGGAGGACCGGCCGCGTGAACGGCGAGAGGGAGACTCCCGCACGTGGTAAAGGGCGCACTCCCAGCTCCTGCTCCGACTGCTGCTGCGAGCAGTACAGTTCCTCCCAACCACTCGGGGCAGCAGAGAAAAATGGAGGGTGAGATAGTGACATCGCACAGCAAATGTGCTCCCCCTGAGCCCGTGACAGCCTGTCGGCTTCAGCAGCTGGCACCCCAGCCCCGTGGGGAGAAGGGGTGACACCGGCAGCCCCTCAGGGGCCCATGGCCAACATGGCTGAGTTCCAGGAGTGCAAAGGGCTCCTGAGACCCCAGACCAGCTCACACGATGGAGGAAATATCACAGTGGCCAAGGGAATGTTGGCCGCATGCGGAGGTGTGGCTGGCTTGCTTGTCTCGCCATCCAAACACACACGTGACACGTGACACACACGCCACACCTTCAGCGAGACTTAGCTGCCAGATGTGGCCAGTCTCAGGACAGTCTCTAAAAACCCCAGCACGCAGCCTGCTGAGGGCGAGGGTGACCACTGCCTACACCTGGCATCATGAGGCACCAGCAGCCAGGCCACCAGCAGACAGGTTTCAATCCCAGGAGGGCGGCAGGCCCAGAACAGGGCCGGCTCCAGCACAGCCCGCAGCCGAGGCTGCCTCCGAACAAGGGGCTGAACCTCTGGCTCTGTCTGCCACAGGGCAGAACGGCAGCACGGCGGCACACAGGGCAGGCCCAGACCTCCGTGCGGCCTGCACAACAGAGCCTTGTGCCCAACAGTCATTCAAAGGCACACTGGCCGCGCTTGTGCAAGCACTCTCCTACCTGGTAAATGCAAGTCTCAGGCCCAACGAGAGGAATCAGTGAACAGTAAGGCTAAAAACAACTGGTGACTTATAACCTTGACAGAAGAATTGCTTAGCAAACAGTCTAGTTCATATTCCAAATATAGGGAATCCACCTGGCATATCGTTATTCCAGAAGCAATTCTATTATAATTTAATTCAAACACAGAAAAACGCTGCACTTACTGTGGCTAACTCGTCGAACTTGCCAAAAAGCTCATTGAGGAGTTTCACCAGCTCCTGGGCCGTGCACTGGGACGCCAAGCCTGTGAAGCCCACGATGTCTGCAAACAGGATGCTGCAAGAGAAAGGGGTGCCAGGCCGCCCTCCTCACAGCCACTTGGGAAATAACCCCTAGAGCTGCGTGGACATTTATATCTACCAATCACTTTAGCATAAATCACCCCATTTATTCCTCGATGCAGGCTGGAAATGAAGGCTTCTTGTTCCCATTTTACAGGTGAGAAGATGGAGGCTCAGAAAAGCCACAGGACACCCTCTTGGCCACAGGGGGAGTAAATACAGGGGCCATTCAGAGTTCGCCATGCCCCGTGCTGACCCCACACACCACACAGGGATATCCCACCTGGTCTCCGCTAGAACTGCCTGCCCTTCCTGGGGGGCCACAGCGCTGGGATGTGGCCAGCAGCACAGAGCAGAAGCGATGTGCTTTTAAATGCATGGGCCCCTCCACACCCTATGTTTCTCCTCCGCCAGCTGGATACAGGTGACCATGAGGCCCTGGGTGTGGTGTCAAAGCTTCACAATGGAAGGGGACAGTGTCCCTGAGTTACTGGGCAACGGCACTGCCCCTTTAGTCTGCAATGAGGGCAGGAAACACATTCTCTTGTGCTGAAGCCTCTACATACTGGGCGTCTATTTATTACAGAACTGGGGCCAAACTAAACAACACAATGTCCACCCACAGAACAGAACTATTTTTTCTGGAGATAATAAGACTTTAAAAACATTTTTTCTATTGTTTTACCTTCTTATAAAATTAAAAGGTGCTCTTTGTGGAATATTAGAGAAACGAAGAAAAATCATGTTTTTGTCTGGAAAAATTTTGTATCTTTAAGATACCTCTTAACTAGGTCCCAACCATTTATTCATCACTTTTTTCAAAGTGTTCTTGGCTTTTCTCTAACTTTGGGACTTCCTGAACCCAGACTACCCCCCAGCACCCCTATATGAAAGACATAAATGCCAAGTAAAGGGAAACCACCATTCTCATCGACAACAGGAGATGTCGCCAAAGATGGAACAGCCAGGAGTGGCAGGAGGGGAGATGGGCTTAGAGCTTGGACTCCAGGGGAGCTGTCTAGCTCTGCCAGTGACAGCAACAGGACCACAACAACTTACCTAAGTGTTCTGCATGTCTGTCCTTTCATCAGTAAAATGAGAGCAAGACTAGAGTTTAGGTCATACCTTGCATCTAATAAGAGCTCAGTAATTGTTTATAATCATTTATAATTTTAAGAATTGTAATTCATTCATTCATTTATTCACTTGATCATTCAACAAATATTTATTGAGGGCTATATGTGCTGGCCTTGTTCTAGGTGCTTGGGATTTAGCAGTGAACAAAAGATTCAAACACCCCTGCCCTCAGAAAGATTCCATTCTATTCAGAGAAGGGGGAGACATTCAGAGTATGTCAAAGGTGACACATGTAACTGTAGAGAAATCGAAGCAGGGAAGGTGGGTATGGAGTTGTGTGCACTGTAAACTAGGATTGAAGGAGGGGAGGAAGGGAAGGAGGCACATAGACACTGACAGAAGAAGGTTCCAGGCAGAGGATACAGCAGGTGCTGCTCCTGTAACTTTTGCAGGATACAGAATTCTTATCTTTTTATTTTAGCCTTTGAATATGCCATCCCACTGCCTTCTGGCCACCCTAAGTTCTGATGAAAAATCAACTGGTAATCTTGTTGAAGATCCCTTGTAAATGATAAGTCATTTTTCTCCAGGTGCTTTCAAAATTGTCTCCTTGTCTTTAGCTGTGGACAGTTTAATCATGATGTGTGTCGGTATGGGTCTCTTTGAGTTTATCCACCTTGGAGTACAACAGGCTTCTTAGACGTGTAGGTTAATGTTTTCCAAAATATTTGGGACATTTTTAGTCATTACTTCTTCAAATATTCTTTCTGTCCCCTTCTCCAGGACTCTCACTGTAAGTGTATTGATGTGCCTGATGTTGTCCTGCAGGTCTCTGAGGCTCTCTTCATTTTCTTCATCCTTTATTTCATTTCGGTCTTCATACTGGATAATCTCAATTGCCCTAGCTTCAATTTCACTGATTCTTTTTTCTGCCTGCTCAAATCTGCTGTCAAACCCCTCTAGTGAATTTTTCGTTTCAATTACTGTATTTTTCAAATTTGGAATTTCTACTTAGGTTTTTAAAAATAATTTCTGTCTCTCTGTTGGTGTGCTCTATTTGGTGAGAAACCATTCTCATAGTTTCCTTTAGTTATTTAAAGGCAGTTTGTTCTTTGAATATATCTAAAATAGCTGACAAAGTTTTTGTCTAAGAAGACCAAAGTCTAGGTTTCCTCAGGGACAGTTTCTACTGATTGTCTTTTTTTTCCTGTGTGTGGGCCAACCATACTTGTTTTCTTGTACATCTCATACATTTTTATTGAGAACTGAATAATACAGTGTGGTAACTCTGGAAATCAGATTTCCCTGTGGCACCCTGTCCTAACATCAGGGATTGCTGTTGTTGCTGTTTGTTTTTTTATGTTGCTTATTTAGTGACTTTTCTGAACTAATTTTACATGAGCATGGTCTTCTGAAACTCCTAGAATTGTTCCCAGAGCCTTTCAAAGCACCCTACTGATGTCTCATTCCCCAGTTCTTCCTTTAATTTTTTTGGTTATCTTGCTATTTGCCTCAACTGTTATCACTGCCTAAGGTAGCTATGGTATTAAATAATTGCCACTGACTGTTTTCAACAAGCATGCTGAGCAAAGGCTGTTGACACTTGCATTGAGTTAGGTCAAATAAAGACAACCCTTATGAGGGGGATTTCCCATGGCACTTCCCAATAGGTCCAATAATGACAATTCTCTGAGAATGGGGCTTTCAAAGAGCACCAACCCCATTCCAAACCCCTCCAGTGGCTGCCAGTTTGCTGTTTTTCACTGCGATTGTGATAGTTGGTTTTCAAAGTCACTACGAAGCTGAGGAGATGAGAGGATGAGAATGGGGATACGTTAAAACACCTCGGAGCTTGCTGTTCTTCCTGAGATTTGGTTGTTTTTCTTAAACAAACACTCCTGAATTGTTGCAAGTCTTGGTTAATTTCCAGAGTTGTGACATTGATTCTGACAATTTTTGTCAGTGTTCTTGTTGGTTTCACAGAGGAGAGGATTTTCAGATGTACTTACTCCACCATTTCTGCGGACATCTGCCTGATAGGAACTGTGAATGGTGTACTGAGCATGGACTTTAATTCCCGAGTGATTCAGAATTACTGGAGGATTCCAACGAGGATAGTAATGAGATCAATGAGATGTTCATATCTGGGAAACAGACATCTACGACAGCTGCTAGAGGATGGCCACAGAGGCGAGGGTGGAGCTGGCACCATCAGCATAAAGGAGGCTCAGTTCCTCACGTATCCAGGCTGTTGCACCTGCACCCAGCAGCATGAGCCCACCAGTTACTATGGGAACAAAGAGCCCACCAGGGGATGCAGAAGGGGATTCTCAAGCAGGGAAGAAAAGTGGTGACTCTCCATATCTGTATTTCTTGTTCCCAGGCAGGAAGAGAGCTGAGAGAAGGGCACTTAGGTGTCCATGCTCCTTACCCAACTCTAGATGCAGGCACAGGAGATCCTTGACTTTTAAAAAAAAATTAATTGTGGCAAGAACACATAACATGAGATCTAATGTCTTAAAAAATTTAAGGGTACATTATTGTTGACTACAGGTGAAGTATTTTACAGCAGATATCCACAGCTTATTCATGTTTCTTGAATAAAACTTTATGGCCATTGACTAGTAACTCCCTATTTCATCATCCCCCCAGGCCCTGGTAAGCAGCATGCCACTCTCTGATTCTATGAACTATTTTAAAAACTTCCTGCAAGTGGAATTATGCAGTACTTGTATTCCTGGAACTGGCTTATTTCACTTAGTACAATATCCTCAAGTTTCATCTATGTTATCACATATTGCAGAATCTCCTTCTTTTTAACGGCTGAATAGCATTCCATTTTATGCATATACCACATTTTCTTTTCTTAACAGTTTTGTTGAGATATCATTGACATAAAAATTGTGTGCGAGGGGATGTGTGTGTACACGTGTGTGGGTGCGTCTGGTGTACAGCTTTATGTTTTGATAAACATATACATGGTGAAACGATTACCACCATCAAGCTAATTAAAGTACCCATCACCTTTACACACTTACCATTTTGAGTGTGTTAACAAGATAAAATTTAAGACCTACCCTCCTAGCAAATTTCAAGTATACAATATGGTTAAACATTGTGACGGTGCTGTATATTAGGTCTCCAGAATTTATACATCCTACATAACGAAAACTTTGTACTCCTTCACCAATGTCAGCCCACTTTTTTCTCCCCCCAGCCCCTGGAAACCACTATCTTCCCTTTGGTTCTATGAGTTTGACTAGTTTGGTTCCACTTGTAAGTGAGATCGTGCAGCTCTCTCAGTATCTTACTCATTTAGCTTATAATATCCTTCAGCTCCAGCCATGTTATTGAAATTGGCAAGATTTCCTTCCTTTTTTATTACTCATATATATATATTTTTTAATTAACACATAGGGTAGAGTATGATATTTCAATATATGTGTACAATGTATAGTTATTGAATCAGGGTAATTAGGGAACCCATCACCTCTAATTTTTAGTTATTTGTGTTGGTAACATGAAAAATCCTCTCTTTTAGCTATTTGAAAAAATACAATTATTGTTTACTATAATCACTCTGCAGTGCTATAGAACAATAGAACTTATTCCTCCTATCTAGCTGTAATTTTGTATCCGTTAACCAACCCGACCCCTCCCTACCCCATACCCCCTACTCTTCCCAGCCTCTAGTAACCACTATTCTAATCTCTGCTTCCACAAGATCAACTATTTCAGCTTTCACATGAGTGTTAACATTTATCTTTCTGTGCCTGGATTATTTCACTTAACATAATGTCCTCATGTTGACATGAATGGAAGGACTCCATTCTTTTTATGGCTGAATAGTATTCCATTCTGTGTATATACCACATTTTTTACCCTTTCCTCTGTTGATGGACACTGGGGTTGATTCCATATCTTGGCTCTTGCGAACAGTGCTGCTATAAGCAGGCAGTGTACATAGCTCTTTGACATACTGATTTCCTTTCCTTTGGATATACATCCAATAGTGGGATTGCTGGATCATATGGCAGTTCTGTTTCTAGCTTTTTGAAGAATTTCCATATTGTTTTCCACAATGGCTATACTAATTTACAGTCCCAATATTGTATAAGAGTTCTCTTTTCTCCACATCCTCACCAGCATTAGGTCTTTGTTTTTTTGATAATGACCATTCTAACTGGGGTGAGATGATATCTCATTGTGGTTTGGATTTGCATTTCCCCGATGAAGTTGAGCCTTTTTTCACATATTTTTTTGCCATTTGTATGTCTTATTTTGAAAACTGTCTAGTCAGATTCTTTGCCCATTTTTTCATTAGATTACTCAGGGGGTTTTGCTGTTGAGTTCCTTGTATATTCTGGATATTAACCCCTTGTCAGATGCATAGTTTGCAAACGTTCTCTCCCATTCTTCTCTTGTCATTTCACTCTGTTACTTGTTTCTTTTGCTGTGCAGAAGCAACTTATAATAGTATGACATAAGCACATCTCTAGTTATCTTGCTGCCTATGATTTTGATGACTTAATGATAAAATCTTTGCCCAGACCAATATCCTAAAGCATTTCCTTTATGTTTCCCTCAGTAATGTCATAGTTTTAGGTCTTACATTTAAGTCTTTCATCCATTTTGCGTTGATTTTTGTTTATGGTAAGAGCTAAGAGTCTAGCTTCATTCTTCAGCAGATGTATATCCAGTTTATCCAGCAGGGTTTATTGAAGAGACTGTGCCTTTTCCTCAATGAATGTTTGTGGCATATTTGTCAAAAATCAGTTGACTGAAAATACACGAATTTATTTCTGGGTTCCCTATTCTATTGTTCTAAATGTATATTTTTATGACAATATTATACAGTTTGGGTTACTATAGCTTTGTAGTATATTTTGAAATCAGGTAGTGTGATGCCTCCAGCTTTGTTCTTTTTGTTCGAGATGGTTTTGGCTATTAAGGGTCTTTTCTAGTTTCATATGAAGTGTTGGATTTTTTTTTTTTTTATTTCAGCATTATCATGGGGTACAGATGTTTAGGTTATGTGTGTTGCCCTTGGTTCCCCCCCAAGTCCGTGTTTCAAATATGTCCATCCTTCGGGTAGTGCGCATTGCACTCCTTGTGTATACAAATACCCGTC
>NW_012148086.1:3128813-3177474 GCF_000956105.1 Propithecus coquereli
AGCCCACAGAATGGGAAAAAATATTTGCTCTCTACACATCTGATAAAGGGCTGATAACCAGAATCTATCTAGAACTCAAAAAAATCAACAAGAAGTGTTGGATTTTTTTTTTCTAACTCTGTGAAGATGTCATTGGTATTTTGATAGGGATGGTATTATATGTAGAGATTGCTTTAGGTAGTATGGTCATTTTTACAATATTATCTCTTCCATTCCATGAACATGAAATGTCTTTCCATATTTTTGTGTCCTCTTCAATTTCTTTCATAATTGTTTTATAGTTTTCATTGTAGAGATCTTTTACATCTTTGGTTAAGTGTATTTCTAAGTACTTTATTTTTTGTAGATATTATAAATGGGATTATTTTCTAGATGTGTTTTGCACTAGTTCACTATTGGTGTATAGAAATGCTACTGATTTTGTATTCTGCAACTTTATTGAATGTTTATCAATTCTAAAGCTTTTTGGTGGAGTATTTAGCTTTTTCTACATATAAGATCATGTTATCTTCAAACAGAGATAATTTTACTTCCTCTTTTTTAAATCTGGATGCCTTTCATTTCTTTATCTTGCTAATTGCTCTGGCTAGAACTTCCAGTACTATGTCAAATAACAGTGGTGAAAGAGGGAATCTTTGTCTTGCTCCAGTTCTTAGAGGGAAAGTTTTCAACCTTCCCCATTCATTGTGACATTGGCTGTGGGTTTGTCCCACGTAGACTTTATTCTGTTTAGGTACGTTCCTTATATATATATAATTTGCTTAGTTTTTATCATGAAAGGATATTGAATTTTATCAAGTATTTTTTCTGCATCTATTGAGATGATCACATAATTTTTTTGTCTTTCATTGTGTTAATGTGATAGATCACATTTATTGATTTATGTATGCTGAACTATCCTTGCAACCCTGGGATAAATCCCACCTGAACATGGTGTGTAATCTTTTTGATATGATGTTGGATTCACTTTGCTAGTATTTTATGGAGGATTTTTGTGTCTATGTTGATCAAGGAGATTGGCCTGTAGTTTTCTTTTCTTGTTGTGTCCTTGTCTGGTTTTGGTATCAGGGTAATTCTGGCCTTGTAGAATGAATTTGGAAGAATTCCCTCTAATGCAATTTTCTGGAATAGTTTGAGAAGAACTGGTCTTAGTTCTTCTTTAAAAGTTTGGTAGAATTCAGCAGTGAAGCTATCCAGTCCTGGCCTTTTCTTTGTTGGGAGGCTTTTTATTACTGATTTAATCTTTTTGCTCATTACTGGTCTGTGTAAGTTTTCCATTTCTTCCTGGTTCAATCTTGGTAGATTGCATGTGTCCAGGAATATGTCCATTTCCTCTAGGTTTCCAATTTGTTGGTCTATGTTGTTCATAACAGTATCTAATTGATCCATGGTATTTCTGTAGTGCAGTGTAGTGTAAGTTGTAACGTCTCCCTTTTCTTTTCTGACTTTATTTATCTACACCTTCTGTTTCTTCTTAGTCTAGCTAAACTTTGTTGATTTTGTTTATCTTGTTAAAAAAACAACTTTTTGTTTCATTGATCTGTTATATTGTTTTTTAGTCTCTATTTTGTTTAGTTCTGCTCTGGTCTTTATTATTTTTTCCCTTCTACTAATTTTGGTTTTGGTTTGTTCTTACTTTTCTAGTTCCTTGAGGTGTTTTGTTAGGTTGTTTATTTGAAACTTTTCTACTCTTTTGATGCAGGCATTTATTGCTATAAAATTCCCTCTCAGTACTGCTTTCACTGTATCTCACAGGTTTTGGTATGTAGTTGTTTCCATTTTTTTTTTTTTAATAGAAATGCAGACTCACTATGCTGCCCAGGCTGGAATGAAGTAACTATTCACAGGTGCAATAAAAGCACCCTGAAGCCTTGAACTCCTGGGCTCAAGTGATTCTGCCTCCTTATCATCCCTACTAGCTAAGACTACAGGTGCACACCACCACACCCAGCTTGATCCCTTTATCATAATAAAGTGATCTTCTTCGTCCCTCTTTACAGTTTTTAATTTAACATTTATTTTATCTGATATGATTTTATCTACTCCTGCTTCTATTTGTTTTCCAGTGGAATGCATTATCTTCTCCAAACCCTTCACTTTCAGTCTATGTGTCTTTACCATGAAGTGAGCTTCTTGTAGGCAGCATATAGTTGGGTCTTGTTTTACTATCTATTCAGCCATACTGTCTTACAAATTAGGAATTTAATCTGTTTACATTCAAAGTTAATAGTGGTATGTGAGGACTTACTCCTGTCACTTTGTCATTTGTTTTCAATCATTTTGTATTTCCTTTGTTTTTTTCTTTTTCTTTTATTGTTTATCTTTGCAGTTTGGTGGTTTTCTCTCATGATCGGGTGTGATTTCTTTCTCCTTCTCATTTGTATATCTGGTCTACCAGTGAGTTTTATACTTTCCCATGTTTGCATGATGGTATTGTCCTTTCACTTCCACATGTAGGACTCCCTTAAGCATTTCTTTTAAGGCCAGTGTAGTGGTGATGAATTCCCCTATCTTTTGCTTGTCTAGGAAAGACTATGTCTCTTTCATTTCTGAAGGATAGGTTGGCTGGGTATAGTATTCTTGAATGATAGTTTTGACTTTCAGCACTTTGACTGTATCATCCCATTCAATCCTGGCCTGTAAAATTCCTGCTGAGAAATCCACTATTAATTTAATGGGGATTCCCATAGAGATGACTTGACACATTTCTCTTGCCATTGTTAGAATTCTCTCTTTGACTCTTGACAGTTTGACTATAATGTGCCTTAAAGAGAACCTTTTTGCAATGAAACTATTTGGGAACATTTGAGCTTCCTGGATCTTAATGTCTAGATATCTCCCCCAAGATATGGGAAGTTTTCAACTACTATTTCATTAAATAGGTTTTGTATGTCTTTTCCCATCTCTTCTCCTCCTGAAAATTGCATGATGTGAAAATTTGTTCATAAAATAGTGTTCCATAGTCCTGCAGGATTTTTCCATTTCTTTTTCTTTTTCTCTTTCTTTGTCTGACTGGGTTATTTCAAAAAACATGTTTTCAAGTTCATAAATTCCTTCTTCTGTTTGATCTAGTCTATTGTTAAAGCTCTTGATTGTATTTTTTATTTCATTCACTGAATTCTCTACCTCCAAGATTTCTGTTTGGTTCTTTTTTATGATATCTATCACTTTGTTGAATTTCTCATTCAGATCATGAATTGTTTTCCTGATTTTGTTAAATTTTCTATCTACAATCTCGTTTCTTGCTGAGTTTCCTTCAGACTATTATTTTGAATTCCTTTTCAAGCAATTCATAAATTGCCCATTCTTTGGGGTCAGCTACAGAATAATTATTGGGTTTCTTTGATAGTGTCATGTTTCCTTTCTTCTTCATGTTTCTTGTATCCCTACATTTATATCTGTGCATCTGATGGAACAGTTGCCTCCTACAATTTTTTAGAGTGGCTTTCATAGGGAAAGACTTTTACCTGCAGCTGCAGCTGGGTCCTAGGGTGTCAGCTGGGTAGGGTACGTTAGCTGTATTCTGGGTGGGTGCATTAGTTTAGTCTCTGTGCAGTTGTTTCAGCTATAGTCAACTCTTCTGAAGTTGAGCTGTTGGGTGGGTCCCTGCTCTAGGTAAATGCAGGGCTGGTTGATCTGTGCCTTGGCTAGGGCACTCCTCACTTGGGGGCAGGGTGTAGGGATGATCCATGCTCTGGGAACCTGTGAGGCTGTTTGGCTGCTATCACTACTCAGGTGCTGCTCCTTCCTTCTTTTTTTAAGGCTGAATAATATTCTACTGCATACATATACTATATTTTCTCTATTCATCTGTTGAGGACATTTAGGTTGTTTTCATATCTTTCCTATTGCAAATATTGCCACAATGAACATGGGAGTACACATAAATATTCAACATACTGATTTCATTCCTTTGGATATACACTCAGAAGTGGGATTGTTAGATGATATGATAGTTGTTTTTAATTTTTTGAGAAATCTCCACACTGATTTCCATAATGGCGGTACTAATTTACACTCCTACCAACAGGGTTCCCTTTCCTCCAGTACTCACCAACACTTGTCTCTTGTCTTTTTAATAATAGCTATTCTGACAGGTGTAAAGTGATATCTCATTGTAATTCTAATTTACCTTGCCCTGATGATTAAAGATGCTGAGTATCTTTTCATACATCCATTGGCAGTCTGAATTTCTTTTTTGAGAAGTGTCTATTTAGGTCCTTTGCCCATTTTTTAAATCAAGATATTTGTATTTTTGGTATTGAGTTGTATATCTTCTTTATATATTTTGGATTTTAACCCCTTATCAGATAGGTAGCTTAAAAATATTTTTTCCCATCCTGTAGGTTTATTTTTTTGTTTTTGTTGATTATTTCTTTTACTGAGCAAAAACTTTTCAGTTTGATGATATCCCACATGTTTATTTTTACTTCTGTTGCCTACATTTTTGGTGTCATATGTACAAAATGATTTCTAAGGCCAAGGTCATGGAGCTATCCCCCTATGATTTTTCATTTAGCAGTTTTATAGTTTCATGTCTTACATTTAAATTTTTAATCAATTTTGAGTTGATTTTTGTTTATGGTATCAGATAAAGGTCCAATTTTATTCTTCACAAGGATATCCATTTTTTCCAACAATGTATATTGAAGAGAGTATCCTTTACCCATGTATACATTTAGTAGCATCCTTTTTAAAGACTAGCACACCATATGTGTGTATGTGTGTGGATTTACTTCTTGGCTCTTTATTCTGTTCCATCACTCTATGTGCCAGCACCATATTGTTCTGATTACTTTAGCTTTGTAGTATAATTTGAAGGCAGGAGGTGTGATGTCTACAGCTTTGTTATTCTTGCTCAAGATTGCTTTGGCTATCCAGGGTCTTATGTGTTTCCAACTAAATTTTAGAATTGTTTTTTCCATTTCTTTTTTTTAAAAAGTCATTGCGGATTTGATAGGGTTTCTATTGATTCTGTAGATCACTCCAAGTAGCATGGACATCTTGATAATATCATGTCTTTCAATTCATGAACATGGGATGCTTTTCCATTTATTTGTGTCTTGTTTAATTTCTTTCTGAAACTTCAATAAATTCATTTACTAGTTATAACAGTTTGTAAGGAGTTTTAGAGTTTTATATATATGAGATCATAAAATCTGCAAAGAAAAACAATTTTACTTCTTCCTTTCCACACTGAATGCCTTTTTTTCCTTATTCTTACCTAATTGCTCTAGCTAGGACTTTCAGTACTACGTTGAATTTAAGTGAGGAGGGTGAACATCCTCATCTTGTTCCTGATCTTAGAGGAAAAGCTTTCAGTTTTTCATCACTGAGTATGATGGTAGCTGTGAGATTTTCATATGTGTCTTTATTTTGTTGAACTACTTTCCCTCTATCCTAGTTTGTTAAGAGTATTCATCATGAAAAGGTGTTAAATTTTGTCAAATATTATTTCTGCAGCTATTGAGATGATCACGTGGTTTTTATTCTTTATTCTCTTAATATGTTGTATCACATTAGTTTATTTTCATATGTTAGACCATACTTGCAGGATAAATCCCATTTGTCATGGTGTGTGATTCATTTAATGTGCTCTTAGATGCATTTGCTAGTATCTCATTGAGGATATTTGCACCTACACTTATCAGGGATATTGGCCTATAATTTTCTTTTCTTGTAGTGTTCTTTCTGGCTTTGGTAACAGAATAACGCTGAATTCATAGTTTAAAGTGTTCCTTCCTCTTCAATTTTTTTAGAAGAATTACCATTAATTTTTCTTTAAATATTTGGTGGAATTTACCAGTGAAGCCATCTGGGCCTGGGCTTTTAATGGTTGGGAGGTTTTGATAACTGATTCAATCTCCATACTATTTATACATCTGTTCAAACTTTCTATTTCTTAATGATTTAGTCTTGGTACATTGAATGCTTCCAGGCATTTGTTTGAACTTTTCTAGGTTTTCGGTTTATATAATTGTTTCCGGTAATCTCTTATGATCCTTTTTATTTCTGTGGCATCTGTTTTAGTATCTCTTTTTTCATTTTTAATTTTACTGGAGTCTTAGTCTAGCTAAGGATTTGTCAATTTTATCTTTTCCCAAAGCAACTCCTAGTTTTGTAGAGTTTTTCTATTGCTTTTCTATTTTCTATTTCATTTATTTCTGTTCTAATCTTTGTTATTTCCTTCCTTCTGCCAACTTTGGACTTAATTTTTAATTTTCTTTTTAGCTCCCTGAGGTGTAAAGTTACATTATTGATTGGCAATCTTTCTTCTTTTTTAATGTAGGCATTTATCACTATGAACTTCCTCCTAGTACCACTTTTGCTGCGTCCCATAAGTTTTGGAATGCTGTGTTTTCACTTTCATTTGTCCAGAGATAATTTCTAATTTCCTTGTTGATTCCTTTTTTTACTTAATAATTTTTAAGGGCATGTTTTTAATTTCCACACATCTGTATATTTTCCAGTGTTCTTTCTGCTACTGATTTTTAGTTTCATTCCACTGTGGTCAGCAAAGATACCTGGTATGATTTCACTTTTCTTACCTAACATGTGGTCTATCCTGGATAAAGAGTCAGGTGCACTTGAGAAGAATGTGCATTCTACTATTCAGTGAAATGTCCCATATATGTCTATTAGGTCAATTTGGTCTATATTGTCATTAAAATTTTCCGTTTTCTTTTTGACATTCTGTCTGTTCTGTCCAATATTGAAAGTGGACTAGTGAAGGCTCCTACTATAATATTATTGTCTTCCTGTATATTTCTTCTTTCAATTATATCGATGCTCACTTTATATATTTAGGTTCTTTTATGTTGGGTGCATTTTAATTAACTGTTTAATTTATTATATCTTCCTGGTGGATTAACCTTCTTATCATTATATTAAAAAATGTCTTTCTTGTCTCTTCTGACAGTTTTTGACTTAAAATCTATTTTGTCTGATATAAGAATAGCCACCCTTGCTCTCTTTTGAGTATCATTTGCATGAACAATCTTTTTCCATCCCTTCACTTTCAGTCTATGTGTGTCCTTAAATCTAAAGTAAGTTTCTTGTACATAGCATATAATTAGGCTTGTTCTTGTTGTTGTTGTTGCTTTTTAACCCATTCAGACACTCTATGTCTTTTGATTGGAAAGATAAATCCAATCTTAGGCTTACCATTACCATTCTGTTTGTTGCTTTCTGTGACTCTTGAAGTTCTTTTGTCTGTTTGTTCCTCTCTTTCTGAATTCATTGTGTTATGTTGATTTTTTAAATTGATATGCTTTTCTTCCTTTCATTCTTGTGTGTAACTTCAATAGGTATTTTTTCTTCATGGTTACCTTGGTGCATACGAACAATATAACCGTCTATTTTGAGCTGATGACAAATTAAGTTCAATCACAAACAAAATCTCTATACTTTAACTTCTGCCCCATGATTTATTTTATGTTGTCACCATTTACATCTACTCATATGTGTATCTTTTAATATATCTTCATTCAGGGGGAGAGAAGCAAGATGGTGGACGAGAAAACCTCCAACCAGAGTGTCTCTGCAAGAAGGAAAGATTTTAGATGAAAGTGAAAAAAACTGACAGGCAGACAAACATAGATTGGATGAGGATCAGAAGGAAGGGTTCCTGAAACTACAAGAGACTCCATGGAAAGAGGCTGCAGAGCAGAACTGGAAGGAGAAAGGCATTGACAGGGTCTAAACCCCAAGAGGCTTGGAGACCAATGACAAGGGTAAGTGGAGTGGTTAAATTTCCCCTCCCTTGCATCTCAGACTGCTGGTGGGCTCCTGAGCTGCTGGGGAGACCTGATAACACCAGCCCAGAGATGGCTGCCACCAGTGAACAGGGAGCCTCTGGTGGGCAGGGCACCAGGCTCCCAGCTCCCTGAGGACACTTCCCATCCCACAGATCCCAGCCTATCAGCGGGCACCGTATTGCTTCATTCTCCCCTTCCCCTTCACTGCCTGCAGCTGCCAAGAGAGACAACTTAGCCACCACCCAGAGGCATCTGCAGGGAAGGAGACTTTTCCTTTTGGAGTCCTGCAGTGGACTGAGGGGTACTCAGACTGTGAGCTCCCTATCCATCAGCCCTCCCTGGTGCTGTTTGCCTGGTGACTCCAGTAGAGTGGGGCAAATCCTGAGGCAGAGAGACATTGATCCAGTTTGGGCACCATTTGGGTGACTTGAGACCAGCACTCTTCTCCCTGGCAGGGTCAGAGATTGATCTCCGGGGTGCAGGGGCACAGGCCTACAGGCCAGATCCCATACACGCAGGTCTCGACTGCATTGCCCGGGGGCACAGAAGGGATACGTGAACTAGTCTACTGAGGTGTATATGCCTTCAGGGGCAGATCAGAGTAGGTCCTAACTACAGTGTGCTTGAGGCACATCCCTCCTGCCCCAGGAGCGCCACGCTCCCAGCTCAGGCTGTGATCCTGGGCAGGGAACCTCCCAGGTCACATCACAGTCAGGGGAGATCCATTGGCTTGAGGTCCTGCCTGCCAGCAGAGGCCCAGGAGAAACCGCAGAATAGGGGAGGGTGGAAAGGAGCGAGGTCTCCTCCAGACTACAGATCTCAGCATTGACCCCACACTCAGACTTTTTGGCTAAGTAGGGCCATTTGAGCTCCTCCCTGGCAGCTTTGCCCAGAAGCAGAGAACAGATCTTTGATCCTTGCTAGCAGCATTTGTGGAGCTTGAGGGCAGGCTCACCCAAACCAGCCCCACCCACCCTCAACGCCACCTGCCCCCAATGAGGTGGAGAATAAGGACACACCTGGAAGTCCCAGGGCCCCACCCACCACATGAAGCACTAGAGTGCCCCTCCAGAGGAACAAGAGCTGGTTACAGAACCCAAATACAAAATTGCAGCTTGCTTGTCCCAGCAAGCACCACCTACTGACAGGGAGGTCATTCTGCACACACTTTTACTACATCTATTGACTAACCATACAGGGTGTGATCGAATTTCACCCAAAAGCACCACCTACTGGCTCAGAGACTAAACTGGGTGTGTCATTATCTAAATGAAAATCCAAAGGTTAAGAAGCAACAGCCGCTCCAGATGGGAAGGAATCAGCGAAAGAACTCTGGAAGTATGAAGAATCAAACTAAAAGGACACCCCAGAAGGGGAACACTAGCTCTCTAGCAATGGATATCAACCAAATTAAGAACACTGAAATGACAGAAGAAGAATTTTGAACATGGATTGTAAGAAAATTCATGATGCGCAAGAGAAAATGGATACCCAACACAAAGAAACCACAAGAAAAAAAAAAATCCAGGACTTGGAAGAAAAATTCACTCAAGAAATTGAAATACTAAAGAAAAATCAAACAGAACTTCTGGAAATGAAGAATTTATTCAAGGAATTACAAAACACAGTGGAAAGCCTCGACAACAGGGTAGACCAAACAGAAGAAAGAATCTCAGGGATTGAAGATAACACCTTTCATTTAAACACAGAAATACAGCAGAGCAGAGAAAAGAGCAAAGCTCACAAGAAATATGGGATTATGTGAAAAGGCATAACATGAGTATTACAGGCATCCCTGAGGGTGAAGAAGAAAATACACAAAGGTTGGATAAGCTATTATAGGATATAATGGAGAAAAATTTCCATGGCCTTGCTAAAAGTTAGATATCCAGGTATAAGAAGCTCAAAGGACTCCCAGGAGACTCATTGCAAACAGGACGACACCACAACCCATAGTCATCAGACTGGCCAAAATAAACTTGAAAGAGGCCCTCCTACAAGCTGTAAGGTGAAAGAAGCAGGTAACCTACAAAGGAAAATCCATCAGACTAATTGCACACTTCTCAATTGAGACCTTACAAGGCAGAGGAGACTGGGGCCCCATTCTCACCCTTCTCAAACAGAAGAATGCCTAGCCTAGAATATTGTACCCTGCAAAACTGAGTTTCTTATATGAAGGAGAAATAATGCCTACTGGAACTGATAAACAAATTCAGCAAAGTCTCAGGTTACAAAATCAATGTACACAAATCAGTAGCATTCCTGTATGTCAACAACAGTCAAACTGAGAACCAAATCAAAGACTCAATATCCTTTACAATAGCAACAAAGAAAATAAAATACCTAAGAATATATTTAACTAAGGACATAAAGACCTCTACAGGGAGAACCATAAAACACTGAGGAAGGAAATAGCAGAGGATGTAAACAGGTGGAAAACCACACCATGCTCATGGGTCGGCAGAATCAACATTGTTAAAATGTCTATGCTACCCAAAATGTCTATGCTACCCATTGAATCTACAGATTCAATGCAATCCCTATTAAAATATCAACATCATTTTCCACAGATCTAGAAAAAATAATTCTACACTTCGTATGGAACCAGAGAAGATCCTGTATAGCAAAATCAATCTTAAGCAAAAAGAACAAATTGGGAGGCATCAATTTACCAGACTTCAAGCTATACTACAAGCCTATAGTAACTAAAACAGCGTGGTACTGGCACAAGAACAGAGACATAGACCAACGGAACAGAACTGAGAACACAAATATAAAACCATCCCCATATAGCCATCTAATCTTTGACAAAGCAGACAAAAACATACACTGGGGGAAAGAATCCTTATTCAATAAATGGTGCTGGGAAAATTGGATAGCCACACAGAGAAGACTGAAACAGGATCCGCACCTATCGCCTCTCAGAAAAATCAACTCACAGTGGATAACAGACTTAAACCTAAGGCATGAACTATAAGAATTCTAGAAGAAAATGTTGGAAAAACTCTTATGGACATTGGCCTAAGCAAAGAATTTATGAAGAAGACCCCAAAGGCAATCATAGCAACAACAAAAATAAATAAATGGAACCTGATCAAATTAAAGAGCTTCTGCACAGCCAAGGAAACTATCATGAGAGCAAACAGACAACCTACAGAATGGGAGAAAATATTCTCATGCTACACACCTGATAAAGGGCTGATAACTAGAATCTATATAGAACTCAGGAAAATCTGCAAGAAAAAAATCACACGACTCCATCAAAATGTGGGCAAAGGACATTAACGGAAACTTTTCAAAAGAAGACAGACTAATGGCCAAAAAATATGAAAAAGTGCTCAACATCTCTAATCATCAGGGAAATGCAAATAAAAATCACAATGAGATATCACTTATCCCCAGTGAGAATGGCCTTTATCAAAAAGTCCCAAAACAATAAATGTTGGCATGGATGCAGAGAGATAGGAACACTCATAGACTGCTGCTGGGACTGCAAACTAGTACAACCTCTGTGGAAAGTAATTTGGAGATACATCAAAGAGCTAAAAATAAACTACCATTTGATCCAGCAATCCCACTACTAGGCATCTACCCAAAGGAAAACAAGACATTCTATAAAAAAGACATCTGCACTAGAATGTTTATAGCAGCATAATTCACAATTGCAAAGATGTGGAAACAACCCAAGTGCCCATCAATACATGAGTGGATTAATAAAATGTGGTATATGTACATCACGGAGTTCTACTCAGCCACAAAAACAATGGTGATATAACACCTCTTTGTGTTATCCCGGATATAGTTGGAGCCCATTCTACTAAGTGAATTATCACAAGAATGGAACATCAAGCACCACATGTACTCACCGTCAAATTGTTATTAACTGATCGACAGTTATGTGCATATATAGCAGTAACATTTATCAGGAGTTGGGCAGGTGGGATGGGGGAGGAGGGGATGGGTATATTCATACCTAATGGGTGTGGTGTTCACCGTCTGGGGGATGGACAGGCTTGAAGCTCTGACTCGGGTGGGGCAAAGGAAATATATGTAACCTAAACATTTGTATCCCCATAATATGCTGAAATAAAAAAAAATAAAAAATAAAAAAAGATATTTTCATTCAGTTATTTTCAGTACTTTTAACTTTTATGCTAGAATAAAAAGTGATTTACCCACTACAATTAGAGTAATACAGTATTTTGAATTTGTCTACGTATTTATCTTTTCCAATGTGTTTCATACTTTCTTATGCTATAATGTTGCTATTTAACATCTTTTTGCTTTAACATAAGAACTTCCTTTAGCATTTCTTACAAGGCAGGTTTAGTGGTCTTAACACTCTCAGCTTTTGAATGTCTGGGAAGGACTTTATCTTTCCTTCATTTTTGAAGAAGAGTTTTGTGAGGCATAGTATCCTTCGTCAGCAGTTTTTCTTTCAGCATTTTGAATATATCATCCCACTTCCTTCTGGCCTGCAAAGTTTCTGCTGAAAAATCCACTGATTATCTTATGTAGGTTCTATTGTATATGATAAGTAGCTTTTTTCTTTCTGCTTTCAATATTCTCCCTTTGTCCTTGACTTTTAAGGATTTGATTATAATGTGTCTAGATGTGCATTTCTTTAGGTTTATCTTATTTGGTATCATTTGGGTTTCTTGTATCTAAAGGTCCATTGCCTTCATCAGATTTGGGAAATTTTCAGCATATATACACACACACACACACATATATATATAAAGCTTTTTGGTCCTTTTCTCACTCTTCTTCTGTTACTCCCATAACATATATTAATATATTGGTCCACTAATGATTTCCCCTAATTCCCTTAAGCTTTCTTCACTCTTTTCCATTCTCTTCTTTTTGCTCCTCTGACTAAAGTATTCCCATTGACCTGTCTTCCAGTTCATTGATCCTTTATTCTGCCTGATCTAGTCTTCTGCTGAATGCCTGCAGTGAATTTTTCGGTTCCGTAATTATGGGCTTCAGCTCCATGATTTCTGTCTGGCACTTTTTACACTTTCTATTTCTTTGCTGAAATTCTTACTTTGTTCATGCATTATTGTTTTGATCTTAGTGAGCATCCTTATGAGAGTTATTTTTAATTCTCTATGAGGCAAATCTGTTTCATTAGGGTTGGTTTTGGGAGATTTATCTTATTCCTTTGTTTGGAACTTTATTCTCTGATTCTTCACTTTCCTTGACTCTATGTTCATGTCTGGGTATTAGACAAAGCACACACCTCTCTCTGTCTTTATGGACTGGCCTTATACAGGAGGAGATTCCCACCATCAGCCAGAGGTTCTGGTGGCCTGTACTAACTCCTTCTCTCTCCAAGGAAAAGGAGGCAGCTGCGGTTTTGTTTGTTCACTCTGTGCTTAGCAAGGTGGGTGGAGAGAGGCTATGGTGTCTATTAGCCCAAGCCACTGCCTCCATTCTCCCCTGGGTAGCCAGCCTGTGCCAGACTTGTCAGAGATCCAGGACTGGAGAGACAGATGCTTGTCTTTGGGCAGCCCCACAGAAGCTGGGGGAGTGGTTATACCGATCCACTCTCTCCTCCCCAGGGGGAAGCTTAGAGCTGGGATTTTCCATCTGCCCACTCTGTGAGCTCTAGCCACCAGAAGGTTCTTGACTTTTGATGGCCCCCCTGCAGTGCAAAAAGTCTCTGGCTCCCCTCAAGGTACTCCCTGGATTATTCTGGTGGTCTGCTGTTCTCAGCAGGGGATTGGGTCACTGTATCGTGTCCTTACCCAGTAACAACAAAAGGTCAAGACAGATGTCAGTGTCAGTTCATGCCAGGTCCTGTCCCGGCCTGCCATTCATTAGCCAGGCCGTCCTGCAAACATGCTTCACTCTACTTAACCTAAATTTCCTCACCTATGAAATGGAGGTGATAATACCAATAGCTCACAGAAGTGTGATAATATTAAAGAGAACCAAATATTTAGCAGAGAGGTTCTGAGTACAACTTCTGGAATGATTGTGGGCTCAAGTGCTGGCTCTTCAGCTACTTTCCACCCACCTGGGCCTTCACCCACACTGCTTCAGCATCCTCCCCTGCTGAACACTAGCAACACTGGTCCTTACTCAACAACCTGACAGTGAGGAGTGAATGAGCACACAGGTCTGCTCAGAACAGTGCTTGGTGAGCTCTCAACTGGGCAGTGATTAGCCATGCTGGCTCGGTACACAGGGGTGACTCAGACTTTGATGGACCCACAAACCTTGACTCATTTCCAATGAACAAGTAAGTACAAGGCTCTGAGGGACTCAGTCTGTGGTGCTCAACATAAGAAAGAACGAGTTTTTCTTAACCTCTGTGTCTTCAGGGGCCCAATGGGCAGGGAGGCCTGCCACCAACGCCCAGGAAGCCAGCAAAGAACAGCAGAAAACGCAAGTGCTTCAGGTCCCTCAAACACCATCTCCTACCTGAGTGACGTTTCTGTAAAGGGTTAATCCCAAATAGGCAACACTCAACTACTCTAAGAACATTATACTTCAATAAAAAGTATTTTAAAAAGGAATGTACAACTTAATGAAATAAATACTTTTTAACAGAATCTTTAAAGCAAACAAGCAAACCTCAAAGTGTCTATAGCAAGTTGGTTCAGTCTGAGGGTTCAGTTTCCTCACCTATAAAATGGGAACAGCAACCCCGCCCTCCCAGCGCTGTCATGAGATGACCAGAGTGAGAAAGAGGAGAATGCCTGTCCCAGACCCTGGCACCAACTACAGTAATGCCCAGCTATTATTTCGACATGAGAAATTCCCACCCCAAAATGTCACTGCCCAAACCTGGTTTTAGGGACAAAGTTTTGACTCTCTTCCATCAACACAGGATGTGTAAGTGTACTGAAGTAAGGAACAGGAAAGATAACTACGACATGCGTCATCACCCAAGAAGCCATTAGGCCCCCTACATATGGGACCTGCTTCTGAACTGGGCAGTTGCACACCTGAGCCTCTTGACCACACCTGCCCTCTCCTCTCCTCACAATTGGGACCCTTCATCCACACCCCTCACCTCCCACCTCCGCCGTCACCCTCCCACGTGCACTATCACCTTCCTATCTCCACCATCACCTCCCCACCTCTATCCATCACTTTTTCACCTCCACCATCACCTTCCTCTCTGCATCATCACCTCCCACCTCCTCCCATCACCTCCACACCTCATCCCCAGGCCCACTACTGAGCTCGGTCAGCGCCAGCCTTACCTCACGTTGTCATGCCTCTGGATGTAAATCTTGTGGAAAATCCTCTCAGGGGGCTTCAGGAAGTCCTCCTTCATCTCCATGGCAACGTTCCGCGGCAGCAGGCTCATGAGGAGCCGCTCCTGGACAGGAGAGAAGGGCCCGTGTCGGACGTTGGGGCCTGCTCTTGCTCACCACATCCTTCCCAGCGAGGCTGGTGGTGAAGAGCTGCCCTCAACGAGGGGCCACAGAACTGCCTCCTCATGCACAGCCAACACAAGTCCAGTCCTGCAGACCCTGCGCAGTCCCGAGAGCCTCAGTGGGCTCACACGCAGGCCTGGACTGCCACTGAACAAGTAACTTGCCCAGGAGCACTGGCCAAGCCCTGACACGGCCCCTCAAACACCTGGCCATGTCTGTGGCCTCCCTCACGCCATTCCCTGGGCCAAGGCGCTGAGTCTTGGGCAGCCCACCCCGGCACTCTCGGCTTCAGTGTCCAGCACAGCCACAGCTGAGAAAACAGCACCATCTCCAACCAGGTCCCCACCTGGCCTCTCTCCCCACCCCCGCTGCTCCAAACCCCCAAGAGGGTTTTCCCAACGGACACACAGAAACTAACTGACCTGCCAGGGCACACAGAGGGTTCCCTTGCTCTTACACAGACAAGTGAGCCAGGGGACTATGTGGCATTTTTCCTCAATCTTTGTCTACTTATTTCTCCCTTATGCATGTGGGTCACGCATTTTCTTTTCTCCGAGAGACAAGAATAAACATTTGGGGTTTTCAAAATGAGCTGTGCTACCCTGGAGAATCCCTTCCCTTTCCTAGGCCTCAGTTTCCTCATCTGGACTAAAGGCATGAGTAGAACTGGCCACTCATATTCCAGGTGGACCCTTCCTGACCTCGACCCTGCTGCTACACCCCTATGTCTGAGAATTCATGTTCCAGAAGCATGGTGGGAGGGTCCCCCACTTATCCCTCAGTCCCCCACAAGCACCCCTCCCCACTCTACTTTGGAAAGGAAAACAAAAGAGCATAGTTTAAATCCCAAGTGGAATTGGGTAGAGCATCCTACTCTTACTGACAAGTGAGCACCTGGGCTGGAGAGAGCGGGGGAGGCTCGATGCTCCTCACTGTCCCTCTCCGGGCTCCAAGCCCGTCACCCACAACCTATCGGGGTGGACACCAGCAGCTCGCCCTCAGCAGGAGCCACATGGGCACCCAGGCCTGAGACACATCCCCTTCCTGCCCGTCCCCCAGCCCAGCCCAGGCCTGCTGGAGCAGCTATTGAGTCTGGGAGCCCCTCCCAGACCACCAGCCCACCCTGCAGTGCCTGAAGGCACATCCCTGACCCAAGAGCGGCTACCATCCCATGTGACTTTCCCCAAAGAAGCACAGGTGCCCAGACGCCTTCATGCTTGGAGTCCATCAACCATGATAAAACAGCCACATAGATCCCAGAAGCCCAGAGGACCTCTGGGAAGTGGCCATGAGGGGCTCGCCCCCTCTACTGCACGTTACAGACAGCACTTCATGTTCACCGTTCATTTTATGGTGGGAGAACCGATTTAACACACTCGAGCAGTCTCCCCAGGTAAGTTATGTCCATATAAACTTTGGACGAGGAAGGCCAGGCCCCACCCTGCCTAATGCCAGGTGAAGCTGAGTTTGCTCATCCAGGTGAGGCCTACCTGGATCCTGGCCCCAGAGCACGCTGCCTGGTAGTGTGTCCTGAGCAAGGCCCCACCACAGCCCCCAAGGGGTACCCATGCAGCTCCACTGCAGCCCCATGTGGCCCCCACACAGCTCCCAGCTGGGTAGACCCCAGTTCAGAGGAAGGGATGCTGCAAGAGGCCGGTCTGGGACCACTGTCCACATTAGGTTTCATGGGGAGAGGACAAAGGAGTGTCCATGCCATGATGTGCAGGGACAGCCTCGGGGACAGAAAGGCCCCACCGCACAGGGCGTGGGAGCTCGTGCACATCTCATGTCTGGCCAAGAAGCTGTGAGGCCCCGTTCCTAGACTGAGGGGTCTCCGGAAATGAGGCCTGAGACACAGCCCACAGAAAGGGGCTGTCTGCAGGCAGCCAGCCAAGCTGGGGTGGAGGGAACTCGGGCCAGGTGCCAGCTCCGGCCACACACCAACAAACCAGGATCAGCGTCAGGAACGTGGGTGCATCAGGAAGCTCCCAGAGACCATCGCCGCCCGATGCTCAAAGGCGCTGGCCAGGCGGGAAAGCAGAAGCAGCTGCACGAACACAGAAGGCTGCCGGGAAGGACCCTAAGGAAGCTCAGTGAAGGTTCTGTACGTTCTCTGGACAGCCCCAAAGTCACGGGGAGAATCGACAGCCCCTGGCTCCTCAAGCCGACAAACCAGGTGCTGGGACTTGGGATTCAGCAGGCAGCGCCTAGGCCAGCACTGGGACAGACGCCTATGGAGACCCGTGCGGGGGTCTCAGGGTAAGGAGAGCCTAGGCGTCAGCAGCCGGCCGCCTGGCACCAAAGCCTGGTTCTGCCACTTGGGGCTGTGAGTTAAGCTGTCTCAAAGTCATCGCAGGGCATGATGATATCTGGAGAGTAAACAGGAGCGACAGGTCCAGCCCTCGGCCTCACGCGGAACCACAGCAGTCACCGCACGGCCGTCCCTCCCACCAGCACCACAGCCCATCCCTTCGCACGCCGCTCGCTTCTCCTCACATCTTTTACGTCTCTGACCTGCTCCTACGAAAATGTTAAAATCGCCCCAAAGCCAAATCGAGCAGGTAAGACCCTGCCCTCCACCCAGCACCATCTCCCGTCTTCCTTTACAGTCAATATTCTCAAAACGCCCCTCCCCGACGGCCTCTGAAATCACTGTCACTGTGGGGTCTGGCCTGAGGGTGGGTCTCAGCATTCATTGGTCTTTCCATCACCTCGACTGCCCAGCACGATTTGGAATTAGAACAGAGAACCTGAGTCGGCAACAGACCGAGGGACTGAACTGAAAAATGCGGAAGAATACCCACCTCCAGGGACCTCCAAGAATGATGGGGAAACACCCAGGGCCACAAGAGCTACTTCCAGAGGGAGGGAGAGGAAGGCTGCTGGGCAGACCCCGGCACACAAACTCCCCCCGGCACACGGTCCCCAGCAGGAGGGACTGGAGGGCTCCACGTGGACTGCTGGGCCGTGGCAAGAGGCAGCTGCAGCAGAGTCACCTGGTTGTCACCTGGCTGTCCCCAGTATCCCTGTTTCACCACTGGCACCACAAGAGAGCCCCTTATTTTCATCAGGGTTCTCGGCTACCTGGAATAAAGACCCCATTTTCCTCCCATGCAGCTAGATGTGGCCAAGGAGACATAAGAAAGGTCATGTGGGAGTTTCTGGAATATTTCTGACAGACAGCTTGTTCCTATTCCATTTCTCCCCTGCTGCTGCTGGGAATACAGTCATGATAGCCAAATCCCTATCACCTTGATTCATGAGGATAAAAGCCACACAGCAGGGACACAGGTGAGCTAGATGGAACCTCGATTGCTGAGAGTGCTTTGGATCAGACCCGCCACACCACCATCAAGTGCCCACCCTGGGATGCGTATATAAGAGAAAAAGACCTGTCTAGTTTAAGTCACTGCCACACAAAGATCCTAAGAACGGACAGTATTTCCAACCAAGGGCTCAGCATTAGCCCTGTCTATTAGATTAGTGATAGCGCCTAATGCCAACACACATTAATAACCAAAGACTAAAGTGCATAACCTTTCCTACAGAGCGCAAAACAGCCATCTGATAAGATTGAACACTCATTTCTGATTAAAAACCAGAAAAACCAAAGACAAAGTAGCTTATTCATATTATAAAGATACTACCTGAAATTCACATCCAATCTGAAACCTAACCCTAAAGCCCCGAGCATCAATAAACATTAACAGGAGGAAGAGACAATGGCATCGATAAGTTCTAACCAACAAAATCAGATAAAAAGCCAGAAATCAAAGTTATAAAAATAATTACAAATGTGGATCATATAAAGTATCCCAGTGTCCTATGGGGCTATATAAAAACCTCATTACATTTATCTTGACTATCAAAACATGACTCAAATAAAAGCACTATTCTTAATAAAAATCAGATATTTAAACGACAATTGTGATGACTCTGCCTCTGGGGAGACAGAGAAGTGTCTTTCCCTGTTCCTCCCACTAAGGGCAACTAAAACACCGTAAGACTGAAAGGTAGAGGAAAGAAGGCAGAGATCTCGAGACTGAGGAATGACATGAGGGTGAGTTCTTGCACTTTCTTTTTGCCTCATATATCCCAGATGAGTGCTGGAGAAGTGGGCCACTCAGGAACACCAATAGGCGCAGACCAAAAGAAGGACCAAGGAAAGCCACCCACTCTAGTAAAAGGACCAGGATGGGGCAGGCTTACAAGAAGAAAACTTTTAGGTAGTAACTACCCTTCTCCAGGCCAAAGACACTGAAAATCTGTGCCCAACCCCGCTCACACTAGCAAAAGCTGAGTAGAGAGGCCAGGCCTCCACTCTCCCCGGGCTGTGAAGAGTCTCCAACCAACCCACCCACTGTCAGAGGGAGCCAGGCCTTTCATCTTCACCTGCTGGTAATGAACAGCCCCCAACTCTGTGGAGTCATTGCAGACCACAGGGCTCTCCCGATCCTCCCCAGCCAGGTGCTATCAGTGGGATCCTTGGGGAGCTGGGGCTCTCATTCCTATGCAGCAGTAAGAAAGACACCCCACCCCCGTGAGTGTCAATGGAGGCCCAGTGTGGAGCCTGGACTTCTACCCCCACCTGGCAGTAAAGACACAGCAGACCCTTTCCCCTGCCAGAGTGATGTCACAGAAAACAATCTAAAACAAAAGGTCCAAACAAGACATAGAGCCTCACACATAATATCCCAAACGTCCAGGTTCCAATGGAATATCACTCATCATACCAAGAACTAAAACAAGCTCAATGAATTAACAAGACAACCACACACACCAACACCAAAAAGACAGAGATGCTAGAATAACAGGCTTTAAAGCACCCATCATAAGAATAATTCAATAATGAAGTACAAACACACTTAAAAAATATGGATGTAAAAATCTCTTATAAAGATATTAGCAATTCAATGGTTCAGTAAAAGAATTATACATCCTGACCAAATGGGGTTTAATTCAGGATGCAATTCTGGTTCAAAATTGAAATATCAATCAATGCCATACACCACAGCAACAGGATAAAGAATAAAAGTCATATAGCAATTGACACAGAAAAAGAATCTCATGAAATTCAACATTCATTTATGATGAAAACTTTCAGAAAAATAAACATAGAGGGGGACTTCCTCATCTAAGAACATACAGAAAAATCTGCACTTAACACGTACTTACTGGTGGAACATCGAATGGTTTCACCAGGGACAAAGCAAGGACGTCAGTTCTCATTACTCACATTGACCATCACACTGGAAGGTCTTATCATTGCAATAAGTGAAGACAAGAGAAAGCATACAGATTGGAAAGGAAGAAACAGAAGTAATAGGATGGTCCACACAGAAAATACAAAGGATGTTACAGAAGCAAACACAAAACAAAAGAAAATAATACCAAAAAACTGCTAGAACAAATAATTGAGTTCAGAAGGTTGCCGTATAAAATATCAGCATGCAAAAATCAATTTTATTTCTATACACTAGTAAGAAACACGGCTAGTGATATTTACAATATCGTTTACAGCCACTCAAAAAATGAAATGCATAGGTACAAATCTAACAACACGTGTAAAGTACTTGTATGCTGAAAACAACAAAACGCTGATTAAAGATACCTGAGTAGATCTAAATAAGTGGGGAGACATACCATGTTTATGGATTGGAATACTCAACCTAGTAAAGATGTCAGTCCTCTCCAAATTGATATACAGGTTTAATACAAATACAACCAAAAGCCCAGCAAACTCTTTAGTACATGTAGACAAGATTATTCTAAAACTCACATGGAAAGGAAAAGGAATAATAATAGCTAACATCATTTTTAAAAAGAACAATAAGGTGTCAGGAATCAGTCTACCCAATTTCAGGACTTACAGCAACAGCAGTCAAGATGGTATGGTGTTCGTTGTTGGATAAACACACAGGACAATAGTACAGAATCTAGAATCCAGAAACAGACCACACAAGCATGCCCAATTGATACCTGACAAAGGTTCAAAAGCAATTCCACAGAGGAAGGATAGCCTTTTGAACAAATGCTAGAGCAACTGGACATCCACAGGTGAAAGATCTTTTTCCAGACCTTCACAGATCATGTAGACAGAAAATCAACAAAGAAACATTAAATTTAAATCGTGCCATAGACCAAATGGACCTAACAGACGTTTACAAAACATTTCACCCAACAGATGCAGAATGCATATTCTTTTCATTAGCACATGGAACATTCTACAAGATTGGCCATGTTAAGATACAAAATAAGTTTCAAAAAAATTTTTTAAAAAATCATACCCCAAATATCTTATCTGACCATATGGAATAAAACTAGACACCAATAATAAGAGGAACATTTGAAACTATACAAATACATGAAAATTAAGCAACATGCTCCTGAACAACCAATAAGTGAAGGAAGAAATGCAGAAGGAAATTTAAAAATTCCTTGAAATGAATAAAAATCAAAACACAGTATGCCAAAACCTATGGGACATAGTAAAAGCAGTACTAAGAGGTAAGTTTATGCCAATAAATACCTACGTCAAAAAAGTAGAAAGATTTCAAATAAATATCATAATAATGCACCTCAAGGAACTAGAAAAGCAAGAACAAGTCACACCCAAAATTAGTAGAAAAAAGAAATATTTAATAATAAAGATCAGAGCATAAGTAAACAAAATTGAGAGAAAAAATACAAAAGAGCAATGAAACAAAAAGTTGGTTTTTTGAAAAGATAAAATCAACAAACCATTAGCTAACTAAGAAAAAAAGAAGACCCAAATAAATAAATTAAAAACAAAAAAGGAGACATCACAGTGGATAACACAGAAATAACATACAAACGGTCATGAGAGAATACTATGAACAACTATGCAGCAATAAATTTGAAAACCTAGAGACAATGGATAAATTCCTGGACACATACAACCTACCAAGATTGAACCAGGAAGAAAAAGAAAACCTAAAGAGACCAGTAACAAGTAACAAGATTAAATTCGTAATAAAAAGTCTCCCAGCAAAAAAAAGTCCAGGACTGGATGGATTTACTGCTTAATTCTACCAAACCTTGGAAACGGAAAATGGTGCAGTCCCCTTGGAAGACAGTGTGGTGTTTCCTCAACACATTAAACACAGAGTTACCACATGACCCAGCAATTCCACTCCTAGGTATTTATCTAAGAGAAATAAAAACATGTCTCCACACAAAAACTAGCACACAATTTTTCATAGCAGCATTATTTATTGTAGCCAAAAAGTGGAAAAAACTCAAATATTTATCAACTGTGAATAGATAAACAAAATGTGGTCCATCCATAGAGCAGAATATTATTTGGCCATAAAAAGGAATGAAGTAGTGATACATGGTACAGTCTGGATGCACCTTGAAATCATTATGCTAAGTGGAAGGAGCCAATCGCAAAAGGCCACATAGTATGTGATTGCATTTGTATGAACTGTCCAGAATAGATAAATCCACAGAGACAGAACGTAGATCAGTGGGTGCCTAGATCTGGGTGGAGGGCAGGTGGGGTTAAAATGGAGAGTGACTCCCAATGGATACAAGGTTTCGTGGGAGGTAATAAAATATTCTAAAATTAGATTATTACATAATAATTCTACAAATAATATTAATTTTATTTCTTATATGTGTTAAATAAGATTAATATGTAACAAGATTAATAAGGTTAAGATTATATAAATATGTTAAATAAAATTTGTATATAATGAGATTAAAATTATTGTATAATAATTTTGTATGATAATAATTCCATAAATATAGGAAAAACATTTCATTGTTTTGAACTTTCAATTAAACTTTATGTTATATAAACACAATAAAGCTGTTTATAAAATGAAAAACAAGTAACAATTGTCACAGTTTGAGATGGGTGCTGTGCATGGACCAACCCTGTTTAAAATCCATCCTCTCGCTTAAGTGGAAGCCTTCTTTCTCTTGACAAATTTCTTCACACAATGAGAACTCGAAATTGTTCCATTTACCTTGTTAGGATAACAAATTGAGTGTGTGCTTTAAATAGCTGCATGTTATTTTTGGAATTCTGATTTAATAACGGCATCTCAGAAACAGCCAGGGCCCTTGGAGGGGTGGGCTCCACACTACGGGAGAGTAAGCTGAACCCTGGGGTTCCAGGCTCCCCAGGTCGGGTGAGCTGAAGGCAGGGAGGAAGCCCCAGGGGCAGAGGTGACCTTCACGTGCCTCATACCTCTTCCCTGTGCTCTCCAGCTGTGACAGGCACAGACCTCAGGCTAGACCTCAGTGGTGGCCATGAATACCTGAGGCCCGGGTGGTCTTCACCACCGAGGGGAGCTGCACTTCCAGCCCACATGCCCAACCTCTCCAAGCTGAAGGAAGGCAGATCTCATGCTTAGAGACCTGGCTGTCCCTTCCCCAAAATAACAACTGTGACCCCCACACACAATCTGCTGCCTGAATGCCTTCCCACCTCCCTGCCTCTACCTGGCAAGCTCCTACACATCCCTCAAAGCCCTGATCACTCCCGCTTCTCTCTGCTGCCACAATCTGTGTGTGCCAGGTGCCTGTTTAGGCGGCCTATGCATCAGCACCCAGGAGGCTCTTTAGACACCCCCTTCTGGGATTCAGTGGTAAAGCAGTGGTTTCAGTGGGTCTGGGCAGGGTCTGGGGCTCTACATCTCTCACCAGCGTCTGGGTGGCCGAGGACCACACCATGGAAGCACCTCTGGTAATCTGGGTGACATGGCCCGGCTGGCTGCCTGCAGGTGAGCTGCGTATTCCCAGTGCCCCCAGCAAGCTCAGCTGGGCTGGTGGGAGGGGCGACACTGGAGGCAAAGAAGCTCGCTCGCAGGGCTCGCCTCCCCTTCAGGTCCAGTCAGGGCCTCCTCCCAGAGCCCTGGTGCCCGTCACCTCCAGGAGCATCTCCACAGCCAGAGCGGCCCGGTGCCCTCGGCTCTGCCCTCAAGCCTGCGAGTGTCCTCGCCAGTGTCCTCCATCCCCTCTGCAGGCTGAGTTCAGATCCCTTCCCCTCTCCTCACACCAGCTCCAGGCTGGACACGTCCGGAGGGCAAGGCCCATCCCCGCTTGTCCTCACCCCAACCTCTCACCACAGGCTCGCTGGCGCGGTCACCACCTGCGTGTGAGGTACGCACGCGGAGGGGCCGGCGGGAGCGCTGGGCCCGGGAAGCTACCGGATTAATTGTCCCCCACAGCGTCTGCTCACTCCCCGCTTAGGGATGAGGACCCTCCGCTTGTAGCTCCACAGCCAGTGCTCTGGATGCTAAACCGGAAAGAGGTTGCAAAAACCAAACAATAGTGGTTTCTAAAGTTCTGAAAGTACTGAGAAAGGGCATCTCCCTGCCCGGGAGGAAATGGCAGTCCCTGAGCAGAAGGGCAGAGCATCCAGGTCGGGACCCCACCATGCCCTGTGACCCACATCCAGCCACTCTGGGGCTGCTGGATCGGAGGCCCAGAGCCCGTCAGTGAACCAGGCAGGGGCAGGAGGGGTGTCCCGAGCCCAGGCCTGCTTCTCCACCAACTGCACAAGAGCCCATCCTGGACTCACAGACAGTATGTCCTTGTTTTATATCATGCATTTGACTTTTTCCTGAAATAGAATAGCATATGTTGTTTGGTGGACGCTATGGACAAAAGCAAAAGCCCCCAAAATTCATAGGCTGAAGCTCTAACCCCCAATGCGACTATATCTGAAGACAGGGCCTTCGGGGAAGTATTTAAATTAAAATGAAGTAATGGGGTGGGCCCTAGTCCCAAATGTCTTGTGTCCTCACAGAAAGGAAATTTGGACACACAGAGAGACAATGGGGTGTACACACAGAGGGATGGCCATGCGAGGACACAGAGAAGACAGCCACTCGCATGCCACGGAGAGAGGCCTCAGGAGAACCCGCCCCTGCAGACACCCTGATCTTAGACTCTGCAGCCGCCAGAACTCTGAGGAAATAAATTTCTAGTGTTGAAGCCACCTGGATCACAGCACCTTGTTACGGCAGCCCAAGCTGACCAGGGCAGAGCTGGTTCCCAATAACTCTGGAGCCACCACCTGCCCCGGCTCCCTCCTTCCAGACCTGTGTTCATGAGAAAGCCAATTCCTATTTGTTTAAGCCACCATTGGCCAGGTCTGCTACTTGCTGCCAAACCTGGTCCTGACTGATGTGCTGTCCCAAGGGGCCACTTTACCCCAGACCGAGCTCTGCTGGCTCTGTCTCCCTTCTTCGGGGTCAGGGTCTGCCTTCCCTCAGCTGCCCCTGGCCCCAGGCCCTGCTCCCCGGGTTCCTCCCAGACAGCCTAGTGAGAAAGCGCAGGAGCTCCCTGTAGCTGTATCTGCCAAGTCCCTGGTCACTTCCAGCTCCTGCGCCCACTCCACGGGTCACTTCACGGCACTCTACTGAACACAGCTGGGCCTGGCTCCCCAGTCCTCGAGAGCTGGGGCTGCAACACTGGACTCGCTGCTACAGACCTGGCCACTCCCCCGTGGACACGCTACCCGTGGCGCAATGGACCAGTCCTCACCAGTATGGAGGTGGCCCCAGTGGGTTCAGGGGACCCTTCCTTCCCAGCCACGTCTGGGCTCTCTGTCTTGACACTGGCAGCCCCCAAGCCTGGGCTGTTCCACCAGGGAGGGGAACCAAGAGGAGCAGCACATCCAGGGACCACACACTGGCCACCTCCAGCTGCCACGCAGACTTTAGACAAACAAGAAACAAGACAGACCAGGAAAATGGCTGGAGTCCTCACAAACCTCCTCACAGCCCCCTAGGATGTGCTGCAGAGTCCCCAACCCAGAGACCTAGATGCCAACCAGCTCCAGCACCTTTCCATGCCAATGGCACAGCACTCGACACAGAATGTCAGGGAGGAGATGCTAGGATCCACGTGGCTTCTACAGAGAAAATTCTGAAGCATGAGCTGTAGAAACCACGTTGCCCAAGACAACAGATAAAGGGGCACTCCTGGAGAGCTGGGGGACTGAAGACAGTGGGCTGTGCCAGCCACAGGGCCAGGGGACCCGCAGCACGGAGACAGAAAGCAGCATCCAGGCAGGAGGGGGTGTTCCACTGCCCCTGCCTATCACTCCCCAGGAGGGATACTGGGCAGGGGCTGCTCCAGAAACAGGCAATAGAGTAGGTCCTCTTCACTGCCCAGCACCTGACCAACAAGTCAGGAGCCAAGAGCATTCTAGGGCCACTGGGGCTGACCACAAACACCCCTGGGCCTCCGTTCCCCTTGCAGGGGTGCCCTGACAACAGCAGGACTAATGTGTCACCCCTGACCAGGCAGCACACCCTGCCCCTTGCTCCAGAACCCAGTGCACTAAACAGCAACAGGGCGAGGGGGCTGTGCACCCAGCCCACGCCCCCCCCCCAGTCACTTCCACAACAAACAGCAAAGGGCCTGGGGCCCAACCACTAACGGAAATGGGACTGAGAACCAGGCTTTTCCGCCGTCCACAGGACTTGTCTGCCTTGGACTTGGGAGTCCAGCTCAGTCCTCCCTAACAAGCCAGCTCAACCTGGGCTTAACCCGCTTGGCAGATCGGATTGGAATGACATTTTCCTTTAAATTCTGTATAACTCATCTGTGAGCCCATCTGAGCCTGCTGTTTACTTTTTGGTAAGCTTGTAAATTACCGAGTCGATATTTTTAATGATTATAGGATTTTTCAGGCTTTCTTTTTCTTCGAACATCATCTTTGGTAACTGATACTTTCTGGGAATTTGTCCATTTTGACTCTTTTCAAATATGCTGGCATAAAATTATTCTTAGCATCTTCCTATTATCTATTTTTAATCCCTCTTTACCGGCAGCCGGCCCCTTCTTGTCCCCCACGCTCCCTGTCTGTGCCGGCTCTTCCTTCTCGATCAGTCTCTCTACGGCTTTTCTATTCCAAAGAACCAACTTTGGACATTTTTGTTCAGAACAGAAGGAGCACTGTTAAAAGAACCTTCCACACCCTATTGGAGCACTTCATCTCAGGTATCTGTAAACCTAAACCGTCTGAGTGTTTTTCAGCCGAGGAGGGCTGTGACCGTGACGGGGAAAGAAGCCATGCGGGCTCTGCTGGGGGACCTGGTGCTCTGACCTGGGCTCCGCCACCGGCTACGCTGTTATTCCCTCCACTATCCTTCCCAAGTTACTTAAATTCTGAGAGTCCCAGTTCTCAAATTTACAAAACAGAATAAGGTCGTCATATTCTTAACAATGATGCAGACGACTGAAATTAATTTTAAAGAGATGTAACAACTCAGGAAGAACATCTCTGTGCCGGGACCTTCTATTCTGTCGAGGCCCTGTAGCCACGGGAAGGGGCCTGACCAAGGGCTGCGCCTTTGTTCGATTCCACAGGGGTACAGGCACTAAATGGTAAAGGAGGCAAGGGTGAGGGCTCCTGGTGGCTGTGTCAGTTGTCACCTTCCTCATGGGCTGCTGCAGAAATTAGCAGTAAGTAGGCACAGAACACCCAGGGGTGCATCCTGGCTGGGAAAAGCCAACAGCGGCATCATAACCCAGGACTCTGAGCAGTGCTCTCCAAGGCTTATGGTGAAGCATGTCCTACCACTGGTGTCAAAGTGCAATTTATCAAACAGGGCAAGAATGATTTTGCATTGGGGAACAAGGCGACCAATGCGTACGGCAGAAAAGAGCCCAAGAGCCTGCAGCCTCCACCTACATCCACCTACAGTACCGTCCGGGAGCCTCGGTGCAACGGCCCTGCTGCCACAGCCATTTCCATCTGTCCCATCAACTCCCATCCCAGGACAACACCGGGTTCAGCTAGGACAAGACGGGGGTTTTAATGCTGGGAATGTGCATTCCAGGACGGTGGTCTCCTGCTCTGTCCTCCCGCAGGCCCAGACGGCAGTGGTGGCCACAAAGTGCAAGCCTGTCTTGTAGGCACATCCCTGAGAGAAGGTGTTCTCTGGTCTCTTGAGCCAAACTGCTTTGTGAACTGAGCACAATCCTCTCCCCGCTCAGAAAGCTCCAGCCACGGAATCTCTGGGTCACACATTCACCCCCACAGGTAAGAAAACCATGCCCAACTCCTCCCAGTGTGTCTGCTCCCCCGCCTCCAGCTGTCCCCTGTACATTCAGCCCCACAGTGTGTCCATGATGCCTTTCTCCTGCCAGTGTCATGGCTCCCCTCCAGCATGGTCCAGTGCACATGCCTATCACTGAGTGCAGAGCCACCTCCGAGCACAGACATGCAAGAGCCAGACCTGCCCACCTCTCCACCAGTCAGGGCCATCTCCTTCCAGCTGAGGCCAGGACACCTGCAATGATGTCCCTCAGGGGACTGTGCACAGGAGCACCCAGCTCAGAGTCTCTGTCCATGCTCCTCCCCTCAACTCCACCTCGCTCGGCCCCCATCTTCCAACCCCTCTGGACTATGCCCTGCATCCCTCCACCTCCTGCTGATGACACCCAAATCCCCTCCCAGGACTGAGATGCATCCCCCAGAATCCCTCCCCAGAGCTAGTGTGCATCCCCCTAGAATCCCTTGCAGGACTGGGGTGCATCCACCAAGATACCCACCAAGAGCTGGAGTACATCACCCCAGATACCCTCCCAGGACTGTGGTGAGTCCCCCAGACCCCCTCCCAGAACCAAGGTACACCCCGTGGATCCCCTCCCAGAACGAAGATGCATCCCCCAGATCCCTTCTCAGAACCATGGTGCAACCCCAGATCTCCTCCGATTGCCCACTGTGCTGCCTTAGCAGTCTAAGTGGCTGGCGAAGGCTCCGGAAGCAGGTCCTTATGGAAGTGTGTCATTAACAGAATTGAAACATGAAATGTAAGTGATCCCAACTAGCCATATGGTAGAGGGTCCCTCGCCTGTAACTCAAGAGGCTGCAGCTTCATAACAACACAGGGGAGGCCTGGGCAGAGCTGCCACAGCCACCACAGTCCCCAGGCACACACTGGTGGGCCCAGTGCCTACGGTGCCTGAGAGCTGGCAGGGCCCTCTTGGGCCCCCGGTATTCCCTTCCACCATCCCAGAGAGACAAGGCTCCCTGTGCTGAAGTCAGCCAGCAGGAGGCAGGGAGGAGGAGGGCAGTTGTGGTGTGATACAACCCCAAAGGCTCAAGGGAATTGACGGAAAAATACAGCCAAAGAGGGGACTGCTGAGGTCTCAGGATCGACTCGGGGAACTCATGAAAGTCATGTCCTCACTCAGTGCTAGGGTATCAAAAATTAGCTCAGCTTTAAAGCAACAGAGGAAATCACAAAGGCAAATGATTCTTCCATTTGAAAATCTAAAAGATTGAACTTTTATACAAAGAAAAGCAAAACTAGAGAAACACGTGGAGAAACCCGGGGACCCCTTCTGATGGAGCGTCAGTCTCCATGTTACTCGGTGAGCTGCGCATCCAACTGCCAGGAGAGGCGGATGTAACCGGGCGGAGGGCCCGAACGTAAAGCCCTACAGAAGGGAAACACGCATGAAGGAGTCGTTATCGGATTCAGGAAATGTAACGGGGCAGGTTAAACAGGAGGCATCAAGTCCTACCAGAGAGAGACAGAGAGAGAGAGAGAGGGAAGAAAGGAAGGAGAGAGACAGAGACAGCAGAGGGTGAGGGGAGAAAGAGAGAGACACCAGACACTGGGGGCAGCACACAGAATCCCCGCCGTCACCCAGGGGCTGTCGCACCCACAGGGCCGGGCAGGGCCTGGCAATCTGCATGCCAACAGGCTCCCCAGTGCTGCAGTTGGCCCCAGGTCCCACGTAGTGCACCACCGCTACCGACAGCCGGGTGTAATCAGCTGCGAAGGAACACAAGTTTTGAAAATACCCCAGGAACTCAGGAGAGAAATGACTTCATATTTACACTCCTGAAAATGTGACTATGGAAATACTTCACGTCTAGATGAATAAACATGTGCATGAAGAAAAAAACTTTTTTAGAACATGGTGTGTAAATGTCAGGTGCTGAGAACACTGGCAGGACATGAGTTAAGGGGAAGAATAAGCAGCTGTTTTAAACCACATTTATAACATGAGTGGGTACTTCTTTGCAAAATGTTAAGTCAAAACACAGAAAATCAAATTATAGACACACAAAAATGATAATTATGTGAGGGGAAAATATGCATAAAGGCTAAACCTTAAAAATAAACGGCATTCAGCTGGGTTAACTGAATTGGGTGACATTTATCATTCTGAAAATTTCCTGCTTAAGAACATCAGCTCTGCAGTTAGAACTTGGATGGGTCTCTGAGCCTCCCTGAGTCTGCATTTCCTCATCCACAGAGCTGAGAAAATCATCCATTGCTCACAGAGCTGCTATAAAACCAAGTGAAATTATGCACGTTAAGCTACAAAGTCTAGACAAGAAAATATTAGGAGCCATGATAGTCCATAAGAGAGGCAGCAAAAGTCAGAGAAGAAATGAACATAGACAAACGTAGAGGAAGCGGGAAGGGAAGATGTGGAAAAGGAGATGGGAAAAGCAAAGGATGATTCAGAAATACACACAAGCACAGCCCACAAAAAGGTCTTTGCTTTCACCAATGCAGAGGGTGTATTTAAGGGGAAAACAGGGCTTCCAGAGATTCACTTCTGGGATCCTGTGGAGGTAATAAAAATAAGGTCAAACACCTCTCAGGAAGTACAAAGCAGATATCTCTGCCAGTGTTGACGGCGCTGGTCTAAGAGAAAATGCGCAGGACGCAGTCTCGGAAGATGCACGATTTATGCACACACACACTCATACACACCTATGTACAACACACGTGTCAACAAGCATGCACACATATACATGTATCCCCACATACACTCAGACAGAAACATTCAGGCACACACATGCACAGACACAGAGGTGTGCCCACACAGACACGCACATCCATCTGAATGCAAAACTACACAAACATGCAACCACGTAGACTTACGGACATGCATATGCATGCATGCATACACATGTGCACACACATCCACACAGACATACATGTGCGTGCATGTAGAGACAGAAGCAAATGTGCACATAACCAACCACACATGCATATCCACCAGTATGTACATATACATGTACACACAGACACGTACCACCCCCCACATATCCAGCCACACAGACATGTCCTCCCACACATTCATACACATGGCAACAGACACATGATCTAAACATACATATGTGATCTATTTCTCAACTATATCCTACTTTTATTGTAAATACTAGGAATCATTACAATATCTACACATGAAAAGAAATGTGTGTTTTAAAATATATAGTCACTATAACAATATCTTGTATTTACAATAAAAGTAGAATAAATATGGTTGAGAAATAGATCCTATCTGTCCCACCACCAGCACAACCACAAGCTGAGACCTCAGCAGTCTGGTGCCACAGAGGCCTGTGGGCCCCAAGGCTGGGAGAAGAGTCCGGATCCTTCCAGTTAAGGTGCCTGGAATGCACCAAGCCACACCCAGAGCTCCTGGCTCATCATTCTTGGGCCCACATGGTGGGCACAGGCCCTGGGCAGCAGACAAGAACATACAGGGGATGAGTCACAGAGGGCGCTGGGAACCCAGCCGTGGCTCCCTCCAAGCCACTGTGCTTTCCCGCATGGCTGCTTCCTCCTGAGAACTCAGGTGATGGTCACGCTGCTCCTCCAGCCTTGGCGAGGAACCAAGGAGGGTGCTTACGGCCGTGCTGCAGATGCCACCACCACAACCACTGTGACTCCTCTACATCTCCCAGGCACAGGGATGTCTCCACACCCCAGAAATGCCAGCATGCTGTAGGGCCAGCATGCTGAGCTGAGTTTGGGGCTAGTGGGAGCCCCAGGCCAGTGGGTCAGGGCCGGCTGCATGGTCACGTTCCCCCAAGGCACAGCCAGGACCTACCTGGTCCTCCCAAGGCAGCTGAACCTACTCCAGCTGCATCCGGAAGACAACTTGCCCAAATGCCCAGAACGGCTCTATCCCGGCGCCACCCCATCTGTCAAGAGCTGCTCAGCCCCCACCAGGCGGCAAGCCCAGGCTGCCCACCCATTTGATTCCTATAAACCTCAAGGCGTCTCTTCCACAGCCCCAGACACCAGCGTGTACCACTGGGAAGTGTGGCCAGTGTCAGACCGGCCCAGGACACTGACCTGCTTCTCGTTCTCATCCTCCAGCCTCAGCCGGTCCTCGATGCAGCTCCGGGCCTGCAGGAAGGCCTTCCTCTGCGAGCGCTCGGTCAGGATCCGCACGAAGACCCCATACATGTTCACGCCAACGAAGAGCAAGGCGTTGGCGCCAAGCTGCAGGGAGAGAAGGAGGCAGCGTGTGGGCCTGGCGTGCCCACGTGCATGAAGGGGCCCGAGCTGTCCAGAGAGCCCAGCGGGCGCTCCAAATAGCCATGGCTTCACACTAGCCGGGACAGCGAGTTCACCCTCATCCTGTCTGGGTAGGCAGCATGTGCAACAGCATGTCAGGGAATTGAAGGGTATCCAGGCTTAGTGTCACAGCTGACTTGTGTCCCCCAAAATTCATACTTTGAAGTCCTAACTCCCAGGACCTGTAATGTGACTGTATTTGGATACAGGGTCTTTAAAGAGGTAATTAAGTTGAAATGAAGCCATTAGAGTTGTCAATAATCCAATCTGACTGGTGTCTTTATACAAAGGGAGATTAGGACCCAGACACACACAGAGGGACAATTGTGTGAGGACCAGGGAGAAGACAGCCATCTGCAGGCCCAGGAGAGAGGCGTTAGGAGCAACCCTGCCAGCACCTTGATAACAGCTCCCAGCCTCTAGACGATGGGAGAATAAGTTTCGGTTGTTAAAGTTGCCCAGTCTGTGGCTCTTGGTTATGGCAGCCCCAGGAAACCAATACCCTTAGAAAGTATCAGTGTGAAGAGTGGTCATTCCCTTCCCACAAAGGCTACATGAGAAATGCTCCAGACTCAGTGAAATCAGGATGTCATATTGAGTAGGAAGGAAGCACCAGCACAAAGACAGGGAGACACGGCGTCCAGAGGCCGGTGCTCCTTAGTTCTGCCCCAACTTTGGCATATGAGACACGAGAAAGAGGCCGGGCTGAGGAGCCAGTGCCAGCAGTGGGCCCAGACTCAAGGCTCAGGTCTAGGCTCAGACCCAGGCGCAGGCCAGACAGTGCTTCTCTCCACAGCCACTCCCCACCGCCCCCAGCCAGCCTCCTCGCTGGTCTGCCCCTACATCTCGCAGACCACTGAGCCCAGGGACTGGACAGAGGGACCTCTCATGAACCACACAGGACTGCAGCACGTCCCGCCAGGGGCCCTGCACTGGGGCTGCGGTTTCTAAGCATTGTATGAAACAGCTTTCCCTCGGTCAGCTGCAACAGTGGAGAATTTCTATGTCTGATTAAGCCCAGGCATCTCTACCTCTGCCCCAGGGAGCAGAAACCTGCAGGTTCCAGCTGTCACTGCTCCACACGGATTAAACATGAATATATGCCGCACACTATATTACACAGAGAACAGAGAACAAAAACAAACACGGTGGCAGGCGGAGCAGCTGATCACTGACAGGGAGCTCCTGCAAGAGACCAGGAGGTGGACCCGTGGGAAGGGAGACATAGGTACATCGCTCAGATGGGGGTGAGGATAGGCAGGAGGGGAGCCCCCAGGCAGCTCGTGGAGGGAGATCTGGCAACACCTGGCCCCAGACTGGATGTTGGGATCAGAGAGCAGGCACAAGAGCTGGGACCAGCCGGGTTCAGGGGCCACACAGAGCAAGGTCCACAGGGAGATGACAGATTTGGGCACCTTCGAACTCAAGGTGCATGACATGGGCTCAAAGATGTGCCCATCAGCAGGCTGAAAAACAAACCTATGGCCAATGGTCGTGTGCAACCTAGAACATGAGAGTCAATCTCTAGGAGGTGACAGGGAGGGAGGATGAGGGACAGCAATCTGCGGGGCCCCGGTGGACAACCATCCTCTGTCTCCTACGGGGGACCTGACCCTCGCCCGGCACGGTGCCCCACAGGCAAGGCAGACACGCCCACCTGACGGTGTGGGGCCAGCGACATTAAACACCACATGCTGGAAGGGCAGTGAGCCGTCCTTCCTGGATGGCACCACCCTGACCACAGCCTCTGGGCTAGCTGTCACTTGTGAGATGGCTGGAGAAGATGGTAAGACACCCAATAGGATGGTCCCCCTGGGACCCTGAAATCTCCACTATGACCCTGAACATCTCCATATGACCCGAACATTGCCATATATCTTTCCCTCAGTGCTTTCTAAGGAGCTGTCATCGTGGAGTGGATACAATCTAGATCCAGCTTTTTCCATGTGACACAGAGCACATTAGGATGTGTTCAGTGCTCAGAATCACTGAACACCTGGATGTGTGTGTGGAAAGGTCAGGGCAGGAGGGGGGAGCTGGGGCCACTGCACAAGGGGTGGTGGGGGGTGGGGGGGCACTGGAGCCACCAGAGCTGAGCTGGTGCAGCCCGAGGAGGGGTTTCAGGCGGTGCATGAAAACACACACCACCTGACAACATCACCTGAAAACATCACCGGAGCGGGCTTTTCACTGTGGGAAGGGAGGGGTGGTCACCAGGCTGACGCCACCCAGCCGTTAAAACAAAAACGTTAACTAAGAACAAAAGCTCCCTTTGAGATTGTCCACATCTTAGCTTCCTTTCTCCCGTGGTTTCCTCCTGGAACACAATGGGCTTAGATTACAAGCATATGGCAAGGGGTCCACAGGCAGGACGGGGGTGGGGGTACACAAAACAGCTGATGGGGCAGCTCTTCAAGATGCCTGCCCCTCCCATGTGCATCAGAGCCCTCCTGCATCGGGGGACAGACCGTGGGGGCTGCGACGAGGGACGCTGGGCCCTCATCTCTGCACTGCATAGAGGTGCCCTGAGAGCTCCCCCAGCCCCGGGAGGCTCCACTCAAAGGGAAGCACCGACCCCCTCTTCCCAGCTCACCTCCCCATTTCTGGGAGCGACAAATCTGTCCTCGCTAGGATGGGGCCATCGCTCACTGCTGTTAGGATATCTGAGAGGCATCCTCACCAATAAAACCGACTCTCCCCCCACAAGAAGCGTCAGACCCCCGAGGGTTCCTCGAAGGGAAAGTCTCCGTCAGCCAAACCCCGTCTCTGTGAGTTGGGGCTGCCTCCCCTCAGGGAAACCCACTGAGCGGCTGTTGAGCAGGGACTGCTGGGGAAAGGACATTTGGAGAGGACTGTGCCCCTCCCCTACCATGAGCCCAGGGCTCGTCCACCTGGGCTACATGCCCCCCATCTCCCAGACCCAGCATCTTCACCCGCCAACTGCATCTGCTGATGCAAACACACCACCCAGGGTTTGGGATTCTCAGTTCTCCCAGGAAGCTCTCTGAACTCATGGCCAAAGGGGCATTTGGGTCAAAAAAAATGCCTGCCGAGGCCGGTGGATTGTTTGAGCTCAGGAGTTCGAGACCAGCCTGAGCAAGAGCGAGACCCCGTCTCTACTAAAATAGAAAGAAATTAATCGGACAACTAAAAATATATAGAAAAAAAAAAAATTAGCCAGGCATGGTGGCACATGCCTGTAGTCCCAGCTACTTGGGAGGCTGAGGCAGGACTATTGCTTGAGCCCAGGAGTTTGAGGTTGCTGTGAGCTAGGATGACGCCACGGCACTCTAGCCCAGGCAACAGAGTGAGACTCTGTCTCAAAAAAAAAAAAAAAAAAAAATGCCTGGCCCAGTACAAGACTGTGGTGACATGGCTTAGCACATGTCACAACGATAAGGGAGGTGGGCTCAGGGTCACCACGAGCTCCCCAGAGACCACAGCTCTAGGGACTGCAGGACCCTGGGGGAGAGGGGGCCTTACTCCCACCCCACCCTACTGGCCGGCCACCCTGAAGCAGCAGATCCCATTCTGGCCTGGTCCAGGCCACCCACATGCTACCACTTCACCCACCGGCCATGTTAGCCCAGGGCCACTTACAACCAGGCATGCCCCACGTGGGCCTCGGCTGCTGGCCTTGCAGTCTGGATGCCCTCTCCGGCCCTCGTCCTAGCCAAGGGCTGTGCCAGGCTGTGAGAGAGGAAGCGAGCCCAGGTGTCCTCACCAGAGCCAGACCCTGCCCCGCCCCCACCTGCTACCTGCACTACCTCTCTGTGCTTCACTCTCTCCCTCTGACTGATGGGCAGGTGGGTGACAACTGTCATATCTACCGAATGAGAGTATCATAGAGACCTAAGAAATAACCCCAAAAAGGGCACCTGGAAACACCCTGGAGAAGCCTTCATGGGACTTACCGGCCCAGCCAGGTGGAGCCTCCCAGGGAACCAGGGCTCAGGTAGGCTGAGCACCAGCGTGTTCCCCGGACGTAGCCAGAAGCAGCAGGACCTGTCTGCAGGCCCCGGGGCATTTCTACTCATTCACGCACCACCTGAAAACATCACCTGGAAACCTCGCTGGAGCAGGCTTCTCACTGCGGAAGGGGAGGGCGGTGCATGGCTAATGCCACTTGTGGTCACTAGACCAGCATCCTGAGGGAGCCCTGAGACCTGTGCCCCCAGATGTCCCACAGTTTTTGCAGAAACCGTTTTCCCAACCTGACACCACCATTCCGCACCCCCAGATACTTACCCCTCCTCCCCAGGCCATGTCCAGGGACAGCTGCCACTGCCCAAGCCAGAATCTGCAAGTCCTCTGGCCTCTCTCCTTCCTCATGCCTTCATCAGTTGCTGCCCGGAGAGCCCCATGCCACCCGCTCTCTCCATCCCCACTGCCCTGCACCACTCACAACTGGGCTATAGCAAGAGTCCCCCCTAGGCAGACCCTGCCATAAACCAGGCTCCACCTCTCTAGCTCACTGGAGACTGCCAAGCCCTGGGCTCACCTCTGACCTGCCCCTTATGCCTCCTCCCTTGTGTGCAGGGCATGCAGCACACATATGTGCATGCAGGCGCACACACGGGAGCGCATGCCCAGCCACGCCAAGGCACACAGCCCTGGGCAGATCATGCTCTCAGGCACATTCCCCTCATAGCAGCCTTGGCCAGGAGGATTTTCCCTCCTTTCCCAGAGCAGCCTCCTGACCCCTGGACTGGGCTAGGTGGTCTCCTCATCCCATGATACCCCAAGATCACCCTACTGAGTACAAAAACCTTTTTGTTGTACTCACTCCCGTTTTCAACCTGCTGCCACCCAGTCTGCCCCAGCACAGGGCACCGAGCCCGGGCAGCATTCAAACTACCCATGGGGATGGAAGAACCACTGCAGGGCTGTGCTCGAAACCTGCCTCTTCTGAGAAGAGGGCACGAGGGTGCGGATGCGGGGACCTGCTGCGGGAGACGCTCTCTCGCATTAACCTACGGTACCCCCACTGAAGGAGCTCACCCCACGACACTCCCCGCCCAGCCCTGCAGTCCAGTGACTGCAGTCAGGCCGCACCATTTCCCGAGCCCCTGGTCTGTGGGGTGCCCCTCTGCCCTCCTCCCCGACTGAGCCCTCCGTGGACGCAGTTCAGCCTGCCTTGGTGCTGGACAGCGGCTGGGTGCTGCTTGTGACGTCATTCTCTCCAAACCGTGGCTGAGTTTCAACACCGCACACAAGTTGTTCTTAAATTAACATAATTACTTGTTAGCTTCTGTTAATAAAAGTGCTTTAGAATTAGCGTTGTTTGAAAGAGGACCTGCAGAACGCTGATAATTGCTGGAGCTGGTGACGCGTACTCAAGGAATCCCTGTGCTGCTCTCTCTACTTTTGTGTATGTTTTAAGTTTTTCATAATAAAAATAAAATAAAAACAAGTTTTTAAAAAATCCGTCGGGCTTTCCTTGAGTTTCTGTGGTTGGGTTTCTAACATGTGAAGCTACGGTCATGGCCCCCGGGAACAGATTCCCATGGGGACCTGGTGAGTAGTCAGCCCTGGGGCTCCCTGGGCAGCCCCTGGCACCTCAGTTCTAAGGGGCAACCCCACGCAGCCTGCTCCTTCTCAGTGCCCCTCTCCCGCACGCCCAGCCTCTCCTCCCAGATCGTCATGCCCGCGTCTTCAGATTAGGAGGGACAGAGGAAACTGTTCACAGAGGCTGACATGCAGACACCAGCAGGAAAGTGAGGAAGGAAGACAGATGTAAGCCCCCAGGCGGCTGAGCACCCTGGGGACAGCTCCCATCCAAGCAGAGCCACTCCACACATGCCTAACACATCCCTGCCCACAGGATCAATGAATGACACTGTGACCATCTGAGCCTCCCTGAGAGGGAAACTCGAGCTCCAGCACACCCACCGGGACCTCAGAACAGCCCCGCTTCTGCTTTGCCCACCCCCATCCGTGGCACCTGCAATGTCTCTGGTCCCCTTAGACACCTGGACACCAGCACAAGCCACATGGCAGCTACACCATCAGCTGAACTTCGGGCACTGCCTATGTCCAACCCTGGAACAAACCAAAGCCCAGGTGCTTGGCATCAGGGATGTGCCCTCCCCAAGGGGCCCTGACAGTGGCGAGGCCCCACCCTGCACCCGCGGGACACAGTCAGTGCTCAGGAAACGTGTGATGTCTGCAAGTGCCTATTTTTACAATTAAATATCAGAGATACTTCAAAATCTTTAGGCTAAATCAATGTTTCCTAAAGTGTGCTCCCTTAGTTAATCATTTACATCCAGGGCAGGTATCATTTGAGAAAACAGCTGTCATGAGAAACAAGTTCAACAAACGAGTATTTCAGATGCCTTTTTGAGGCCATGATCGTTTCAGGAAGGCAAGGAGTTCTAGTAACAAGAGGACACTGGTCTCACGGGGGAGTGCAGGCAAAGGCACTGGCCATTTCCAAGAGCGTCACCGCCGAGTGTGGCTCCAGCGCAGGCTCCCTGCTCCGGCAGGCACACAACACACAACACATGTCCAAGGTGACCACCTGGAATGCTCACTGCCATACTCCCTACAGGAGCAGAACGTTCCAGAGCAGGCTGCCCCCACTCCCCGGCACGTGCCCGCAACTGCCCAGAGTCTCCTGAACTTTCCATCGCCCTCCCAAGCAGACGTGTCCCGGCTCAGATGCACACTTGCGGTGGTAACCTTGCTTCCAGGGATGGATACTGGAGCTGAGGAAACCCAGAGGTGCCCCCACAGGCCGAGAGAGGAGCCCACCTGGCGGCGCAGCCGGGTGACGCTGCACGTGGAGAGGCAAGATGCTGGCCACAGGCTGGGAGGTCTGGACCCAGCAGGTAGGTGGGGAGGAGGAGGGAGTCCCCAAAGAATGCAGAACGCAGAGTTACACGGGTTCGCGGGGACAGCACAGGCCCAGCTGCCAGGGAAAGGTGCTGGAGAGGTCAAGTGAGTCATCAGGACTGGTGGGCAAGGGCCAGCCAGAGGGGGCAGCCAGGCATTCTGTCCTCTGCGTGGCCCCGCTGTGAGATGCCCGTCCTCTCTGTCCCAGGTGCATGTCCGACATCCCACGCTTGGGCATGCGGTGCCTCAGGCCCCACAGAAGCTGCTGTGTGCACAACAATATTCCCCGTCGGACGCATTGGTGCTTCCAGGAGGCAGGGACACTGGAGTCAGTGTGTGACACATGAGCACAAGACATGACAGCAATCGGATGAACCACATCATTAAGAAAAGCGCACTCAGGTGGCCAAGCACTGGAGAGCCAGGCCAGCTGACCACCATGCATCTGCGTCTTCTCAGGCCACTCCCAAAGGCTCAAAGCCCACGTCAGAAAAGGAAACACTGTACTCTGATAAAAGAGCTGCCGTGTATTTTTAGAGCCAAAATAAAAAGTTGCGTTCAGATTGCGGACTTCCTTCTCTGCTGGGCTCAGAGGCTGGAGCTGGGGGCTCCCAGCACTTCTGAGGACCCCATCACACTGCTGGCAGTGTCCAGCCTGCTTCCAAGGTCCTCTGTACATACCAATGCCCTTGCACATATGCACACACATAAGCATGCATGCATGCACACATAAACATGCATACACGCACACATCCGCACACAGCGTGTACATACGATCATACACATCCACATGCATATGTGTGCACACATATGTACACACATGCATGAGCACAGAGGCGCCAGCTGGACAGCTGTGTCCAGGCTCTGTGCAGTCACACCCGAGCCTTGGGAAGCAGCAGACAGTTCTCTCCTCAGCTCCACGCTTTCTCCCCAGCCCCCACCGAAGGCAGAGGAAGCGCTGAAGCTCAGCGATCACAGCCACTCCTGCCATCCTTCTCATCTAGGGAAATGGGACTGTTCCGGGTCTGTGCTGCCTTCAGCGCAGAGCCAGAGCGGGATGCTGGAGTGGGCTTCCACTCTCCTTGCCCTGGGAATCCCCACGCCCCACACCTCCTTCCTGGGGCTGGTGTCTCCATGTGGCAGGAGGAAACACACATTGGTAGGAGGGTGGGGTGGGGCCCCCTTAGCACAACAACGCAGAGGACCCCCGTGCCACACTGAGAAAGGGGCCCAGACAGGTCTGAAGAGGGCACAGGGAGCCAAAGGGTTAAAGAGTACAAAGGAGGAAGGCTGGGAGGGAGGGTGACAGGAGGAATGGGGTGGTGGAGGAGCTGCCCATGCCCCAAGTGCCTGCCTTGGCCTGCCCTGGAGAGGGGCGCAGCTGAGCGGTGGCCAGCCCCACTCCCTTCCCCGCCAAGGGCTCTGGGGTCCTGGCCTGGTCACTGGCCCCACAGCTCCCTAGTCCCACGTGGATGTGCCCACCTTCCCACTAGCCCTCACCCCTGCTGCCTGGTCTCACTTCGCAGGCCAGACTCTGAGGTTGCCCAAGGTCACAGAGCTGGAGGTGCGGTGATGGGCCTCAGCCAGGGTCTCCGCCATGACACTGCTGAGACACAGGGCACAGACTGCCATTCCCTCAGAGGCCAGCGTGGCACATCCACCCGAAAAGAGGCACGTACTAATAAAAGTGTGGTAAGTGTGGGTAAGCACATGTGAGTGTACATTAGTTTACAACTGTGCATGTGGGTACGCTTATGTGTGCAGCAGTGTGCAAGTACATGAATCTTTGTAAGCAGGTGAGTGTGCATGTGTGAGCGCACAGAGTGAGCGTGTGCGTGTGAGTGAGTAAGTAAAACAAACAGTGTGAGAGTGCACGTGGGAGTGTTTGTGCAGGCAGGTGCATCTGAGTGTATACGAGCATATGAGTGAGTGTGCACTGGTGTATGAATGTGTGTTTATGTGTATGTACACGCATGTATGAGCATGGGTATGAGAATGAGTGTGAGGGTATACATGTGGCAGTGTTTGTGTGGGTGTGTACATGCAGGTATGTATACATGGGTGTGTGTGTTTATGTGTGAGTGTATGAGTGTGTGTTCATGCATGAACATGTGTGCATGTGTGTGTGAGCATGTGGATATGACTCACATCCTCAAATGTACTAAAACAGTGCCCTGAAGAGTGGGGAAAGTCTCTTCCCATTACCTTGCTCATCGGTGTGCACAGAGGAGCCTGTGGCCAAGGGAACAGGTCTCCCCCACCAAGTGGTCACAGGGAAGGGGCTGGGTGGCCAGCCTGCTTCTCCCGCCCAAATCCCTGCCCCTGCCACTTCAGCCCCCATGCTGCTTGGGACCTGAAAACCTGGCTGCAAAGGGGCAAGCCTGGCATGACGGCCACAGGGACACCAGCCTCGGTCACATGGCCGCCTCTGGGTGGGGCTGCTCTGCACGGTGTTCCCACTATTACAGTTGGCAGAGAACACTCAGGCTGAACAAAGCACCTGCTACCTGAGTCCTGGGGGTCTCTTGCAACATTCGATCAAGACCAGCACATTGCTTTACCTGTTCAGGTTCACTGAATAAGAGACCAATTAGTAGGTCACTGGCTCCATACAGCCAGTGACAGTAAAAGACAGCTCCCATGTCACTGAGCCCAGAACAGTGCAGGGAGGATAGGGAGCACCTCCCAGGTACAACCCATATGCAGTAGCTGGAGGACACATCTGTTCCGCAAAAGCACGGCAGGGAGCTACTGACCCCATCAACAGTGGGGGAAACTGAGGCATGGAGGATCATCTCATGCCCAAGGTCACACAGCTACACCAGAGCCCTGAGGTGCCGGGAGCCCCACCCACCCACAGGCTCCCCCCTGAGTTGGGAAATGGTCCAAGGATGTTTCTGGGTTCGGCATCTGAGCCACTCCACTTCACCTCATCAACCCAAGGAGCTGAGTCCTGGCCCTCGAGATCTCAGAGATGTGACAGGAGTGGGACATCGGCCTAAAACCACCATGAGCTCCTGGAAAAGGCACACTTACAGCTTTGACAGCTAGGTGGGGGCAGTGGCAAGCAGACATAGGAGCCTGCTGAGTGGTCACCTCTGGTCTCCTCCCACCTCCTCGGGCTCACCCCTCCCTCCCTCCTTGGGACCTTGCTCTGCACTGTGCTCAGAAGAAAGGGCACGTCCTCAATGTGGCGTTGTCCCTCTCTCTACTCCAGCAGCCCCTGTGGCTGGTCCCGGGGTCTTGGATGAGCATCCATTCCTCAGGGGAGCCACCTCCAACCATTCTGTCTGGTTTGTCCCCCATGCACACCTTCAAAGGTCACACGAATGTCCCACGTGGCACCAGATGCAGTCCTAGATACTGACCAGGGTCTCCCCCACAGACTATAACCTCCTAGAGGATGGAGTCTTGTTCCCTCTGTACCCCCGGCTCGGGCCTGGCACCCAAACACTGTCAGACCATGGAACTATCCCAGAGAAGCTTGCACAGCCCCAGGCAGCTGCAGACTCTTCACAATCGCCTCTGCTCTAGCTCGGCTCAGGTCACTGAAGGAGCTGCGCCACCCCCTGCCCCCCGACTGCCCTCAGTGCACTGTCATCAGTGGGACTGGACTCCAGCACAGGCACAGTCTGGGGCTCCTTCTGCAATGCCATTCCTACCGGGCACATCCGGGGGGACAGAGAAAAGCCCCTGGACCTACAGGACCACCTTGGAGGTGGAGCAGGTGGAGCCCTGGACCGATGCCCAGACGATTTTCCCTCACCCTTGACCAGGCCCATTTCCTGCTCACCCTTATCCTGGCTGCCCTGACATGGGCAATTCTGGAAGTTTTTAGAGTCCACTGCCGGACCAAAGCCAGCAGTGGGGAGCCCAGCTGTGTGGGGGTAGTGACCAGGGCAGTCATAAGACTGGCCTCGGGAAGTGTCCAGCCAAGGACAGGGATAACACCTGTGGGGTGTCACTCCTCACCAAAGCAGGGGACAGGGAAGCCCACTCCACTCCCAGCTCAGCCCCTGCACCAGGAAAAGCACTCACCTATCACCCTCCCTGACCTTGATCCTGACCCTGTCCCTGTAAGCGCTCCGCTCAGCCAAGACAGGTGGATGCACAGGCAGTTGAGTATTCTACGGTAACAGGACCAGGCTGGGGACCAGTGGGCAGACGGGACCAGCAGGAGGGTCTGGAGAAGGGGCCAGTGGGGGAGGAGGGGCCCAGCCACCCAGCCAGGGGAGGGGGGGCCAGAGGAGGAGGAGGACCAGTGGGGGAGGAGGGGCTAGCCAGAGGGGGTGGGGCCCATCCAGGGGAGGGGCCAGCAGGGGATGAGGGGCCGGCAAAGGAGGTGGAACCAGTAGACAGAGGGGCAGGGGCAAGGGGGTGGGGCTTGGCAGGTTGCAAGCACAGGTTGTGGGGACCCACACCCCCAGTGAAGCAAGCACTGAGCCGGGAGGAGGCGGTATGTTGGGCAGTGGGCACAGCGCACGCAAAGGAGTGTGGCTTGGTGTCGCCAGAGCATACCTAGGCCACAGGCTCTGCCATGAACAACCAGGTCATCCAGAGCCCTGCGCTCTGCGATTCTGCGTGCTGGTTTAAGCTGTTTCACCTCAGAGCAACTTACAGTTCTGCACGAGAGCTCAGGCAGAACTGGAGCTGCACAGGGGAATTTCGGCTGACTCCCATTTATTTCTCGGCGATAATCGTGATTTCTGTCACCCTGCCTACGACTAAGAACTAGGCAGAAACTGAAATATATTTCATTTACAGTCATAAGTAACCAAATTGAAAACACATTCTACTCACTGCAATGGACCCTTACTACTTCAAAAATAAAATAAGAATACAATAATCCTAACATTGGTCAAAAAGCAGGTGTTTGGAGGCTGTGTGGAGCGAGGTAATACAGGGAGGACGCTAGGAGTTGGCAGAGCCTGTGTGTGCCCCTTGCACATGGCCACACACTCCTCCTCCCAGCCATGTAAGGGGGCAGGGCAGGAGGGGGACCCCTGTGGGTGGGGTGGGGACCCTGAGCCAACAACCAGCCCTGCCCAGGTGCCCTTAGCCTGAGCTTCCCTCCTCCTCCACAAGCACTTCAGGCAATGAGCTCCTCCTGCATACTCCTGCCTTTACTTCCCCACCAACACCCCGTTCCTCAGCGTCCCTGAGCATGCCAACATGGAGAGCTCAACGTCTCTTCCCCAGGCTGCCCCCTCTGGGGCTAAGTCTATGAGTGGCATCAGCAGGGACACAGCCCAGACATCTGGCACCTCCCCTTCTCCCCTCCTCCCTATCCCCCACGTCTGGGCACTCACTGCAACCCACACCATGCTCTCCAGCCCACCCTGCAGGCCTTCCCCCCTTCTGACTCTGAGCAGGCTGTGGAAGCTCTTGAACAGGATGCTTTCAGTTCTGACTGTCACTCAGCTAAGTAAAAATGAATTGTATTTTGTTTAGCTACAACCAGTGGCCCAAAAGCAAGGGGCTGGGAGAGGGAGAGAATTCAGTTCTGGCCAACATGTATTAATGGCACATATTTATGGGTACCTCCTCAGTGTTGGGGCCAACCGGGAACAAGCCTGTTTCCCCCAAAGACCTATCTGCTCAGGGACATCAGTCTGATACATCCTCTGGGGGAGGAGCTGAGCACAGCTACTGAATCCCACCTGTGCTGACAGCTGTGCACCGGCTTTCTGAGTTCTCTCCCCTGCCTCCCATTGTCCCGGGCTGGCCCGGGTTCTACAGAGGAGGAACAGGATGCCCCAAAACACACTCGCTGCATCCTCGGAGCCCTGTGCACCAAAAGTGGCGTAGGAATGCTGTAGGAGACCCCAGGGCCTTCCTGCAGAGGAACAGAGGCTCTAGAGAAAGAACACGGGGATTGCTCCACAGCAAGGAGCAGGGACCTGATCCCAGGCCTCAGTCCAAAGTGCAAGCTTTCCCCAGGCCTCCTCAGGGCTATATCCTTGACAAGGAGGCATTGAAAGGTTGGAATCTGAGGGCGGGATCTCCTTTGCCCAGCAAGTTAGCCTGACTCTAGAGCCAACTGGTACCTGGTGTTTCTATGCGGCTCAGAACCAGGAGACCACCTTGGGGACCTCCGATCCTGAAGCAGCATCCTGCTGTCCCCAGCCCCTGCACAGAGATTCCCTCATTCATCGAGTCCATCTTTCAGCCTCTTTGGGGCATCCCCCTCATACCCAGCATGGCTGCTACCTGCCCAGAATCCAGTACTGAGGATGTGTCACTGTCAGCAGGTGACTGCACTGCAGAGTGGCAGGGGTCTGAATGGAGGCGGGTGGTAACGCAGTGAACAGCAGCAGAAACACCAATGCTTCGTAAATGTGCGTGGCATCTTCTTCATTCATCTCAAGTCCCAAGTTGCAGAGCTCATTAGGGACAGATTTCACAGGCTCCCGGAATTCTCTAATTGGGAGACACAATCTCTGGGGGATCACAGACCCCTAGCGTATGTTTCCCTGCATTGGTCACCATGTATCTCTCAATATCACTACCACCTGTACAGACACTGGACTTGAATACCAACATTCTAAAGAGGCCAAACCATTTACAAGCGGCAGAAGATTCCCAATACGTGCTTTTCCGAAAACTTTTCACCTTCACTACAACCCTACAGGGGGTTGATGCACCCTTTAAAAAGGTGGAGAACCAGAAGCTCAGTGAGGGAAGGGTGTGTATGGCCCAGGGAGTCACAGCTAGTAGCAGGGAAACCCAGATGTCTGCTCCCTAACAATCGATGCTCCCAGCATGGGCTTCCTTCCCTCTTAGAGTCACAGTAGCAAGGGCTCATCTTATCCCAGGGGAGGGGCAGAGCTCTCTGTGTCCAGAGGCACCTTTACAGACTCTCACCTCACTCTCTTTTAAATATTTAATTCTATAAAAGGAATGACTAGAGGCTATATAGGAAAATCCTTTATTTAAAAAGGAAAAGACAATAATACAGCCTTTTGTTGCACCAGCTGACTCCCTGGTGTACACAAGGAGAACGCAGTGTGGCTAAGATCACGGGGCTTCCCAGGGGACCAAGCTCAGCCCCTCCCCATTCTCCCACTGCCCTGGCATCTGGCAGGAGTGGGGAAGTCGTCTTTCTGACACAGGTCTGGCTATGGGGGCCAGCACGAGGCCCCGGCTAAACACAGACAGCTGGGGGCCTTAGGGGTGAGGAGGTATGGAATGCCCCCTGAGAATGGTCAGGCAAGGCCCATGCGCTGCCCACAGGAGGCAGTGGAAGAGCCTGGTGGAGAACCCTGGCCCTCCTCCCCTCCCTGGGGCACGCAGTTCTCTGCCATTTCCCTTTTCCCTGCCTTTACCTGTGCCTCTTTGTCTCTAGCCTTCACGTCTGCTTCTCTTCCTCTTTTCCCCACCTCCCAACCCCCTCCTTGCCAGTGTGACTCCATGTACTCCCCCCTTCCCTCCCATCCCCTGTCCATGGATTTGAGCACATGCTGGTCTCTCTCTGGCCCTAAAACACAAGTCCAGTGATGTGTCTGTCCCTGTGCCAGGCTGTGCATCCCATGGCCCCCCCCGACCATGTGCTGCCCCTGGCATCACAGTCTGGGGACACCTCCCTAGGTTCTTGGGTGTTGGTCCATTGGTCCCCCAAGCCAGGATGTCTGACTCCTTCACCACCACCACCACCCCACCACCACCCCACCCCACTCCATCCCACGTTATTCTTCCTTAATCTCTCTCTGTTTCCCTCCGTCCAGCTTCCCAGGTGACCCCTTGTCTCTCCTCCAGCTGCTCCCACCACTGCCTCCTTTCTTTATATGGGTTCCCCCACCCCAGCCCATTCACACCATCCTCCTGGCAAATTGCAGCTAGAGGCAGAAACAAAACCCTCCTCAGGGCCATCTAATACCTCCCCACGTACCCGCCTCTGGCAGTGTGAAGGGCGTTGGGCAAGGGTAAGCTGCTAGAGCCCCAAAGGGCAAAGACCCCCAGGTCCACTTCCACTTCTGGCAGATGGAGGAGCAGGGACCCAGGAAAAGGGGGAAAACGGTGTCCCCCTTGCAACCATCTCGCCCACCTGACTTGGGGAAGACAGTGACAAAGTTCGGGCACTGCGGAGCCAGGGTCAGGGCGACCGCGGAGGGAGGGCGGCAGAGACTAGACTGTGTTTGACCTTGGCAAACCCTGCCCCTTCTGGGCTGGAGCCGGGTCCGTGGGGCGGCCAGGGAGATGGAAGGGGCCAAGGTCCTTTCCTACCGCCCACATACTCCCCTCAGGTTCGCAGGACTGGGAGGCGAGCCTCGCACGCGCTCCGGGCGCGCCAGAGAGGAGCCCCGGGCTGTGCGCACAGCTAGCCTTGGAGCCCGACCCAGAGCCCGCTCTCCTCGCCCACTTTCAGTCCCTCTGCGGGGACGGGTGCAGCAAAAGAGCGGCAGACCCCTCGGGTCCCCGCTTGGCGGCTCATCAACTGCCTGACCTTGGGCCAATCCTTTCCCTCTCTCCACGCCCGTCTCCCGTCTCCACACTCCACGCCCAGGGGCGCTTTGTGGAAGGTAACTCCGAAGGGAGTCCGGGCCCGAGGGTGCCAGCCCTGACTGCGTCCCCAACTCGCTGAAGTGACCTTGAACACCACCACCCCCAGTCGGGGCCTCAGTTTCCCTTCCCGCCCAATACGAAGGAGAGCGCCCGACTCCGAGCACTCCCAGTCCCGCCCGGGCAAGTGTATCCAAGACCAGAGAGGGGGACGCGCTGCAGCACTTACCGTCCTCCAGAGACGCGGGCGCTTGGCGGGGACCAAGGTGGCTGTGACCAGCAAGTGCGAGGCAGCCACCACGAGCCCGAAGCCGATGGCCAGCAGGCTGCGCACGGGCAGCAGGGCATAGGACACGAAGGTGACCAAAAGGAGCTGCCAAACACCCTGTTCCGCGGTCGCCGGTCCCCCGGCCGCCCCGGCGGGGCCCCGGGCGGGGCCGCCCAGCGCGAAGGGGCAGCAGAGCAACGCGAAGGTGAGGCTGAAGAACAGCGCCAGCTGGCTGACCTGCTGCAGCTGGGGCACCTGCAGGGACCGGACGTTAGTGACCACGAGCAGCGCCAAGAAGAGGACGCAGTGCACGGGGTGCGAGCCCTTGGCCAGGCCGGGCGCCGGCCCCGGCGCGCCCAGCAGCTCGGCCAGTGCTAGCGCGCCCGCCAGCAGGCTGAGCACCGCCAGCGCCTTCAGCGTGGCCGCCTGCTCCAGCCGCAGCGTGTAGCCGCGGAACAGCGCCTCCAGCTCGGGGCAAGCGAACTCCTCGTCGCACGCCCGGAGCCCGCGCCGGCCGCCTGGCCCGGCCGCCCGCTCGGCGCCCCCAGGCTCGCCCGCGCCGCCTCCGCCGCCGCCTCC
>NW_012148086.1:3177590-3190138 GCF_000956105.1 Propithecus coquereli
CGGCTGCCCCGCGCGCGCACCCGGAGCGCGTCCCCTCCCGCCGGCCGCGCCTGCGCACTGGGGCCCGCCCGCGCCCCGGCCGCGGTCTTCGGCGGCGACCGCGCTGCGACAGTGGAGCCCCGGGAGCCGCCGACCTGGGTGCAAATAGCCTGTGCCCCAACTCCACGCCCAGCGTTCCCGCCCGCCCGAGGGGCCGTGTGACCTCGAGTGCCCTCGAGGGGCCTGCCTTGCCCTTCCAAGCCTCAGTTTCCCCACCGGGCACAGTGGAACCCACCCCCTTGGCCTCTCCTAGGGAATTAAAAATGCTGAATCTGGCGAAATTCCCCTGGTTTTTTATGGGGGGAGTGTAAATCCTGTGAAATATGTGCCTTATCCCCTTCTCCCCGCCAATAAAACCAGGTCACTCAATTTGAGAGGAGCCTGCGCTGGACTTTGGTCCCAGGCCAGGGCCCTGGGAGGCTGAGAAGGAACACCTGGTGACTCCAGGGGCCAGAAGGAAGGTGGGGGTTTGCAGCGTCTGTCCCTTTCGCACGCACACAGGACCCTTCACGTGGCCAGTCTTCCCTGAGCTCCTGCAAACCCTGTGCACAGGTGCGGGGTGTAGGAGCTGTGCTGGGGGCTGGAGGGATGAAGTCAGAGAAACACGGCCCCCAGGGGTAGGCCCAAGGGGTCCCTTCTAGGTGCTGAACTGAGCCAGCGTAAGGTCCTGGCAGTGCCGTGTCGGGAGAAGAAGGTGTGAGGCCGTAGGTGCAAGGATGGGGCAAGAGATGAAAGAAGAAGGGGCGCTGCTGTTTGCCCTAAAGAGAAGCTGGAAGCCCAAGTGATAACAAGGCGTTTTTTCCAGCAGGACAAAGGGCAGGGAAGGTCCCGCTGGCATGTGGCAGTTACAACGGGTTCCCACCACTTACATTCTTGTGCTTGGGCTTAAGTACATTTTCTCTTTTGGTGCTCAAGGTGGCCCTGTGGGGTCCCTGCCTCTATCCCCCTTTCTAGTGAGGATTCCCGTTGGTAAGCTCCCTCCAGAGGGCCTGGAAAGGAGTCAGGACTGCAGGAGCCCCTGCCCCTCAATTAACCGGGCTGCTTCTCATGCGTGGGTGTGGATGGACCAGGAACTGGGGATCCCATGAAATCTTGGAGACCAGGAGACCAGGCCCCTCCAGGAGGCCCACTTCCAGAAACCTGGGTTTAATTGATCCACCTAGGCAGTGGTCTATTTTAGAAGTACCCCAGGGATTCCGGTGGCTCTCAAGGATTCCAACACTGCCCCAGGTGTTGTTATATGGGCACAAGGATTACAATTTGAGGCATTTCCACTTTCTCTGGAATCAGGATTCAGCTGAACCTCATGACATTGCCATTTTTATAAAACATCCAAAGTGATCACACATTAACTCTTTCATATGCTTCAACCTAATAATTGTAGATGATGGTACCTCATGTCTTTGCCTAGAGTAGGGACACTTTCCCATCGCTTGTCCGCAGCAGCTCACTCCAAAGGCCCTCAGCAAACACTTGATGACCAGCTGGGCCCCTCCTCCTGGAATGGCCTCCCCAGCAGAGCATCTTCCCTGTGAAGCCTTCCTGGTTCCCTCAGGCACAGCTAATTGCTTTCTCCCAGTCCCCAATCTCCCAGGAAAGGTCATACCCACCCGTCCGTAGCCTCATTTGCTATCCATTTGTCTTCCTCCTCCCCTCTTTGAGCTGAAGCCCCTGGAAAGCAGCACTGACACTAGGAAGGTGGCCTGGCCCAATTCATGTTTGTCACTGACTTGGTAAAGCACCGTCTTCCCTCCCCAGGTCCCTTGCTTGTCCCCAAATAGTAGCAAAGTCTGCAAGATTTTTCAAGTATTAAGTGTGAAGTGTAGATCTTCTTGTTAAATGGTGTGGTGTGTTTTTTTATCTTAATGATTTTATGAAAGCAAAGCTGAATAAAGCTAAATAATATCCAAAAATGATCAACCTATGTGAAAATGAAAGAAGTATGATAAAATTGTCTAGGTGCAAAGTTCACAAATAAATAGCAAATTCTTGCACCTATTTTGACTATCGATTCTTCCCTCACTTAAAAAATTTTATTGGCAGGATTGGCATTAATTGCTTTCGAAGCATTTCAAAAGTAAGGATTTATGCTGAGGTTTGCATGGAAAGAGATTTGCTCATGGGTACAATATCCTTTGCACACTGCCACAGATGCTCGTTCTAATAAAGTATCCAGGGCTACATGGTGTGGTGTGGTTTACACACCATTCTCCTATCTGTCATTTCATTGACACCCCATGGCATTTTGGAAGGCAGATTTTCTCACCCTTATTTTGTTGATGAAGAAGCAGAGACCTACAGACTCTCTGAAGTTGGTCCCAAGTCACAGGGAGGATGTGTCAGTCTGGTGGGAGATTGGAGTTTCTCACTCCAACCCACGTTGTTAAACCCTGGGCAGGCAAGAGTCTGTGGTGGTTATTGTCAGTGGCATGGACTTGTACTGTGAATATGTTAATGCTCTCTCCTCATTTGTCAGGTTGGAAAGAGAAGGCCTTCAAATGGAAAGTTTGCACCAGGGATAGCAGGGAAGTTATCTGAGATACAACAAGTATTTGCATCTCATGCTCTCATAGGTTGAATTGTGTGCCCACCTCTCTGATAAATTCATATGCTAAAGTCTAACCCCCACCACCTCAGAATGTGACCTTATCTTAAAATAGGATCATTACAAATATAATTCTTTAAGACGAGGCTATATTGGAGTAGTGGCAGCCTCTCATCCAGTGTGACTGGCGTACTTATACAAGGGGAAATTTGGACACAAACACACACACAGGGAGAGCACCACGTGAAGCCTGGACTGATGCTGCCACGAGCCAAGGAACTGCCAGAAGCTGGGAGAGAGGCCTGGAACAGATACTTCACTGGAGCCATCAGAGAAGCCAGCCCTGCCAAAACCTTGGTCTTGGACTGCCAGCCTCCAGAACTGTGAGGTAATAAATGTCTATTGTTTAAGCCACCAGATTCTTTGTTATGGCAGCCCCAGTAAACTCATACACCTAGCACATAATCTGTCTTGCATAATGCTCCATGTGGCAGTGGGTAAATATTAAACGGCAGCCAAGGGTCCATGAGAATCACGGGGAGAAATTCTGCTCTTCTGGGGAGCACCTGACTCCCCCTTCAGAGGTCAGGCGTGTTGTGTCTGCATGTCTGGGAGAATGGGCATGCGATTACCTCCTTATAGCCACAGGTACAATTTTCTCTCAATAAAAACAAATTCATAGGACAATTCGGACCCACTTGTTCACATAGTGGGGCTCATGGTCGTCTCCCCCTTTGATACCGGAGGCTGGTGTTGTGTTTCATGCTGCACTAATGTTGCTGGGTTTCCCTGTGGTTATTCACCATTTACAAATCTCTCTTGTCTGTCTTTGCATTGGAAGGGCCCTGGCCTTTGGAGAAACTAAACCAACTTCCCAGATTATGGTGGTGGTGCAGGGTGGGCCCAGCCTGGAGTCTCAACCCGTCTGACCCAGGTCTAGCTCACAGCCACAACAGGAGGGAAGGGAGCCATAGTGTCAGGGCTAAAAGAGTGTAGACCCCTGAGTTGGGTTGTTGGGCTAATGTCTCAGTGCCACACCTCCCAGCTGTGTGACTTTGAGCAAGTTACTCAACCTTTCTGCACTTCATCTCTTCTGTGGGTTGGGGATTTAGTGCCTAGCTCCCATGGTTATTGTGGGAAGAGAGGCCCACATGCATACAAAGCCTGCACTTCATACACAAAAAGTAAAGACAATTTTTCCTCTAACAATTCAGTGTTTTGTGTACACAGAAATGAGCGAGTGTCATTCAAATTCTTTGAGCTAAGTGTATCAGTTAAGGCATTCTGGACAGCGACCGTAATAGCCAGGGGAGTCGCCTAGCCCAGCTTCTGTCCTGGGAGAGCGCATTGGTTTCCACTAACCCCAGCCAGACATTTGGCTTCTGGATGAGCGTGTATCCTACTCCACTCCCGCTTCATATTTTGGGACAAAATTTCCCTTGCAAATCTGTGGGAGAGAGCGACCTCTACATTGATTGACTTCGAGCCACTTGTGAAAATGAGGTTGGTCAGGAAAGAGGTTGTTGATTTGTGCCTGTAGGATACTCAGTAAAGTTAATTTTGTCAAAGCATTTTCTAGGTAATCAAATGATCCACATGACAGTCTCAAAATGGTGAAACACCCAAAATCGCTGATGCGATGGAGTCAGGCCTTAGGCTGCAGCCTCCTTCTGGTCCACCCCCTTTGCAGGGGCAGCTCCCAATACCTGGCTCACCTGGCGCAGGACACAGCATGTGTCCCTGCCCTTCTCTGGGTTCCTCATGTCCTTGTTTGCTTGGAGTCTATGGGGAACACAAAGGGGTCTTTAATTCCCTGTGGATGGCGATAAGGAGCCATAGCATGTATCTGTTTAGGACTCCTCTAGTCAAAAAGTGACAGAAATCTCCAACTCGAACTACCTTAATCCAAAACTATGAGAACACATTGGCTCTGGTAGCAGAAGGCCCGGGGATGGCAGAATCCTGTCTACACTCAGCACTGGGTGGCCGAGCTGAGTCAGACCCACAGCCTCTAGAGAAGGCTGCTAGGTGGTGGCTCCTGATGCCTGTCTGTGTTACCCTGCCTGGCCTGGCCGGGCCACATGACCATGGTGGGATCACCCTTTCCTCCACTCCTGGAACCTCCCAGGCAGCTGGACCCCAGGGGGAGGGGCGTAGAGCTGAAGGCAGGAGCTGCAGCTGGACAAAAGGGTTGGATGGATGGAGCGTCAGCAGCCAGCCAGTGTGCACAAAGGCCGTAGGATCTCATCTCACTAATTTGGCAGCTTCAAGCATCACTGTTTCTGCACAGTGTGATGTTCCCTTGCATCATGGGAAGAAGACTGAATGGGAAGACTGACTGAAAGCTGGCTCTGCCATTCACCTCTCAGTGACTATGGACAACGATCACGGGTCCTGGAAGATCTGGCATTCTCGACGCCGTGCCATAGTCTCCGGCTGGCCCAGGGAATGCCAGGAATCATAAACACAACTGTATGTCCCAGCTTGCAGGGGGAACCAGCTGGCGGGGGGAGGTTCGCCTGTGTTCCTTGTCACTTAGGATTGGGTATTGAGCAGACCAGGTGGGGCCTGACCTATCAGGACCTCTGGCCAGGTGGGAGAGGCAGATGCTAACTCAGTAATCCTAAGTATGTGACCATAAATGTGCCCAGTGCTTCTAGAGAAAAGAGCACAAGGGTGTAGCTTGGGCGCTCCCCAGGGTGCAGGAAAGACACCTGTCAGCATCTGCCCCTCTCACTGTTCTCTGAGATGGCTGGGTGAGAAGGCTACTGCCGAGGTCCAGATGGGGGTGGGGGTGGGTGATGGGGGGGAGGGCAGGGGACCTGGGACCAGGGGTGGACACTGCAAATAGAGGGAATGCACAAGATCGATTTAGAGATAACAGTGCATGTGGGGCTGCAAGTTGTCAAGGCCTTGCTAGGTTCTGCAGAGAGTGCCCCGGCCCCGGAAGGAAGGGCTAGAGGCAGCAACAGGGAGACCTGTGTTCCCAGAGGCAGGATGTGCAGCCCAGATACTGTGGGCAGGGCTGTCCTCCCCTCCCACACAGAACTGCCGTCCCTAGGATGTTTTTATGTCATCCTGGTGGGACAAGTGGCCTCACAAGCACTAGACATCAGCCATATGTCCCCACCCTGCTGCCTTACAGCATGACCTCCGCCCTGAGGTCAGCAGAACATGCTGATACCACCTGTTGTGGGAAAGGCCCAACATCTGCAGGGATAGGTGGGGCTTGCATTTATTTGATGGCCTCTTGTTCCTGGTCTTCTCCCCCATACCACCTCCCCTCATTCCTTTATCACCAAAGACATTTCGGAGCAAAACTCTTCTGCACAGCAAACTTCATTAAGGACGGGGGATGGAGTGGCACAGTGCCACTCAGGGGAGATATTTTTAAACTGAACATAAGTCATGGATGTCCTAAGACTTCATTTGCCAGGACTCCTCTGGCCCCAGTGTACCACAAGGGCCCTCAAGCCCCTCTAAGACCCTTCCTCTTTCCCCCTCCCATTTCAGACCCACTGATGCCCCAGCTTCATGGACATCCAGCAAAAACTTTAACATCCTGATACTATCCTTATTCACAGACCTGTGGCCCGTCTGTTTCATCCTGTCCAAGCTCTTAGATGGAAACAGCAGGCCATTCCAACCAACCCACGCCCACCTGGGTTTTCCTAAGGAAGAGCCATCTTCCCTGATGTACATCACACACCGCTCAAGAGCCCAGAGCAAGTGCATCCTGTTCCTGTTCTTTTTTAATTGCAGTTTCTTTCTACTAAATTCAAAAGAAATTAGAGTCGCTGCTGGCATGCTGGGAACCCCAAATCTCCACTTTCGTATTTTCCAAGAATGAAGGCAAGCTCTTCCGTCTGGTGGTGGGCGTGGTATATGCCACATGCTCTGTCCTTGCTAAGCTCCCTGGGGCTCTGCAGCACCCCTTGGGTGAAGGACATTACTCTCAAGGGGGAATTTGCTGATTCCTGATTCCTGAGGTCCTCCCTAGTCTATGTGCCATGTGGCTTTCCATCAGGGAGGTCGGCCCCAAGTGCTGTTTCCCTGGACACGTTTTCACTTGTCCCCAACTGTCTTGGAGATGACTGCTGACTTTATAAATGGTACCCAGTCTTTGCCATATGTCCTTGTATCGATGTGTTTTCCATGGACAGAAATCCTTGGCCAGTGCGTCTGGGATGCCGGAAGGTGCCCGGGGATGGTGGCATTGGGAGGGAAGAAGCAGCTGTCTCCAGGCTCCTTCCCTACTGAGTGTCGCTCAGGAGCATTTGTACAACAAAGCTGCGACTCTCCTGCTTCCTTCCAGCACCTTCTGGTTCATTTTAAGCCCTGTCCACACAATTCTCACAGGAAGGACATTTTTTTGGTAATATCTGGAGTCTGCTGGACAGGGGAAATATATCAGCCAGGGCTCCACAGACGGTCTGAACCAATAGGATGTGTGTATGTGTATATATACACATGCATATGTACATATATATATTTATGGAGAAAGAGATTTATTTTAAGGAATTGGCTCATGTAATTATGGAGCCTGGCAAGTCCCAAATCTGCAGAGCAGGCTGGCAGGCTGGAGACCCAGGGAAGAGCCCATGTTACATTTCAAGTCCAGTGACCATCTGCCGGAGAGTTCCTTCTTCCTTGGGGGAGGTCAGTCCCCCAAGGACTGTACTTGCTAAGGGCTAGATGAGGCCCACCCACATTAGGGAGGGCAATCTGCTGTACTCAAAGTCCACTGATTTGAATGTTTATAATCACAGAAACAACCAGTATAATGTTTGGCCACGTATCTGGGCACTGTGACCTAGCCAAGTTGACACATAAAATTAACCATCACGGGGAGTTTGGTTAAAGTCACTGGAACTGGAAACATTGTTGACAAAACAACTCTATTTTCCTGAATCAAAATCAGGCCATGTAGACTGCCAGTGGGTGAATTGTTTGAAATTAGGAATGTCCTCCCAAATGCAAGACTTGAGGCTTGTGAGCATTTTGAGTGTTTTTTCTTTTGAGTATTTCTATGAGGGTGGGAGGGAGGACAGAATCTTCCAGAACAGAGTCTCATCATAGACATGGCCCAGTGGAGGGCTACCGCTTGGCAGAGATTGCAGAGAGGTGAAGACTTTGGGGAGAAAGACTGGAACGAAGGTAAGAAACCACAGATGTCCGAGCCTGCCTCCCTCTCACCAGCGTCCCTGCTTTGGAAGAAATAGGGCTGTGGCTTTCCTGGTCGTTGGATGGTCTGCTGAGCATGGTGGGCTCCGGGAACATGCACATCCCCACCAAACTCTGCTCGGCTCTCCCTGGCACCTCTTCCTGGCCCACAGCTGAACTGCAGAGTGTGCACGTCAAACATTGGCTGCTGCAGCCAGGCCGTGCCCAGTTCTGAAGACTCAGAGGTAGAGAAGCCCCTACCCTGTCCTCCCGGAGCTCACAGACCATGGGGGCAAAGGCAGGGGATCAGGCAGTGTCTGGGCAGTAAACCCTGACTCTGGAGACAACACAGGCTCTCAGGGCTGGGAGAAGGGGACCCTTCCCACGGTGAGACATCCGAGAAGTCCGTGGGCAGGATGAGGTGCCTGTGTGCATCCTGAGGAAGAACAGGGTCCCCTGGCTGAGTGAGGACAGCAGAAAGGAATTCTCTAAATCCCCCAGTGACTTTCAGGGCCAACAGTGCTCTTGGTAACATACGCAGTGGCTGTAGCTCCTTCTCCCAGGTGGATCATCTACAACGGGGACAAAAGGCAACGGGAACAGGGAGTGCTCAGGTGGTTCCCCAAAGCTGGCCGCTGGGACTCGGTTATTTATAGTGACACTGGGGACTTAAGCTGATGAGCGTTAAATGGATTTGTGTAAGCCATCCTGGGGGCTGAAGATGGGGAGGAGGCCGGGAGAGCCAAACAGACAGGCTCGCCCTGAAATGTACTGGGAAAATATTTAAAATAAGGTCTGGCTTGGGAGAGCAGAGCGTGGCGGAAAGTCGGCTCTGACAGCTGCGTCTGAAAGGCCGGAGGAGCTTCAGCCTGAGGATTTGCACTAAAAATAGAATCACTGGCTTGTGGGTAGAGAATTTGACCCAATTAGAGATTACCAGTTTCAGGAATTACTGGAAAAGAAATCTCATTAAATAGGTTAAATATAGGAGCCAGAAGCTTAAAAGGCCATTTGGGATTAAAAAGAAAACGAAAACCTCAGAAAGATTTTCAAATAAATTTTGCATCACCTATAAGGGAAGGGGGCTTATCCTCTACAAATGCAGCTGAGAGACCAGCCCGTGGTACCCCACATTTTATAAAGAGGCTCAGAGGTTTGTCCAGAGCCACGCTGCTGCCCCTAGAGCCGTGCCTAGCGTGCTCCCCACCGGCCACTGTTGGAGTTCTAGCTAACCCAGCCCTTCTCATGCTAAAGAGCCAGGAAAGAGGCAGCAGCTCGGATCTCACATAAGGTTCGTGACAACACCCGTGTCAGCACATGGTGAATACAAGCCGGGACCCCGCCCAAGCCATTCTGGATTCTCTGAATCTCCACGCACCGCCTTACCCCAGCCAGGAGCTCGGCAGCCACTCTGCACGCCTCCCTCTCCTCCCCATGCCCAATCTGTCACCAAGTCCTGTGGATCCGTCCCTGAAATAGCTTCTTCATGTGCATCTCCGCCCCATGCCCACTGCTGCCTTCGTTCAGGTCTTCGCCAATTCCTGCCAGCACCACTAGAACTGCCACCCAGCTGCCCTCTGCCTCCGGCCACCCCCTCTCCCACCCCTCAGTCACCAGCACATTTTTCCTGAAGTGTGGAGAGGGTCTCATTCACTTCTAGCTCTAAAAAAAGCAATGTCTTCCCAGTGCCTCAAAGCATCCCCTAGACTGTGTTTTTACAGCACACAAGTCCTGAGAAAAACCCTAAAAAAAGAAATGCTGTGGTTGAATGCATCTGAGAGATGCTACAGGCAGGAAACCCACTTATCTGAATACCTAATGACATCCCAAGTATCATGAAAATGCTACCACAGCCCTCGCATGCCTGTCACTCAACCCCCACTTGCGACTCTTGACCTGTCCTTTGCCTTCCCTGTCTGCACCTTGCAGTTCCCCTGGGCTCTCTCCAAATCACTCTTCCTTCATGCAGAGTATATGGGAAAAACCAACTGTTTTTCCTGTGTATATTCACAGTCAGCACAGAACACTTCTGGTCACCAAAATGTGTGGGTTTTTTCCACACCAGTGAATTCTCTGACACCACCTGGGTGTCCTGCAGTTCAACTCAGCTCTGACACTATCCACTTGAAGTCAGCATCCGACCCCACAGGTGAAAGCCTCAGTTCCACAGATTTGTCCCCCTCCAGACACCAATAGCAAGTAGCAGGTCCCCAGGTCACCCACAACTTCTGTTGGACTTGGCGACAAACCAGAGGTTCTTAAACTCCCTTCTCCAGTTCTGTCATTTGCTAACACAGCTCACAGAACCCAGGAAAACAGTTTATCTGCTAGTTACTAGTTTATTACAAAGGATACATTAAAGGATAAAAATGAACAGCCAGATGAAGAGATACATAGGGTGAGTTCGGAAGGGTCCTGAGCACAGGGACTTCTGTCCCTGTAAGGTTTCGGGGTGCACCACCTGCCCAGCACCCAGATGTGTTCTTGTTCCCCATCCCACAAGCCCTCCAAGCCCCATCCCTTTGGGTTTTCATGAAGGTTTTGTTACGCAGGCATGATCGATTATGTCATTGGCCATTGATGACCACCTTAACTTTCCTCCCTTCTCCCCTCCCCAGAGGCCAAGGGAACGGGCTGAAAGTTCCAACCCTCCAACCACAGGTTTGTTCCCTGGCAACCAGCCCCCATCCTGAGACTGTACAGGAGCCCCCAACCACCAGTCATCTCATCAGCACCCAAAGACACTGATCACTTTGGAGATTTAGTGTGCCAGGAAATGTGGGCAGAGACCAAATATATGTTTCCTATTGTTTCACACATAGTTTTACCCACTGCATTAGCCCAAAACGTTTCAGCTGCAACTCGAAGGAACAAAAGTCCAGAGCATTGGGGTTGGTTTGTGTAAGACTTTGCCGAATCCTGACAAATTTCCTCCCAGCAAACTCTGTCTTTTCTTCCATCAGCCTCTTTCTTGTGCTTCACACAGGCAGGGGGTAAGTGCTTAGTTATGACTCATTAATTAATGTTCACAGAGAGAAGCAGTAAGAGTCAAATTGCCACTGAAGTCATCATGCAAGAGAGAATTAAAACTCAAAGGAGATGCCACTACACACCCAGGAGAATGGCTCAAACCGGAAGTGCTGGGGAAGTCGTGACAATATCAGACCACACTGGCTCTTAGCCTCTGTGGTGGAGGAGACGTGGCCCATGAACCCCAGGCTCGCCCCTGCACCCTAGCCCTGCACCGCACGCCTGAGCCCTTGAGGACACCAGGCAGGCCCCAGAGGCACTACTGGGTGCTGCACCTTGGTTTTGAAGGGAGTTACTTGGGGATGTGGGGTTCACTTTGCAAAACTCTGCCAAGCTCAATGTCTGCCAAGCTCAGGGCTCAGGGTCTGCCTGTGCACACACTCCATGGGTTTGTAATCCGCTCTTGACCTCCTTCTGCTCCACCTGCCCAGGTGAGACCTCCATCAGCACTCCCAGTCACTAGGCCTCAACATGTTCATCTGTAAAGAGTTGGGCGACACTAAAATGGAGTGATTATTCGACCTTTGTGGAAGTGCTGAGAGACTGGGGGGCGGGGGGAGCCAGGTCGCCTCAGCCAAGGCCCGCGGAGGAGGGAGTGGGCCACTGAGGGGTGGGGGAGGAGAAGGGAGAGGGTCACCCCACTAGGGGATGGGGGGGGCTGTCTTCCTCTTCTCCTTTCTTCCTCACTGGTGGCTGAGAGAAAGTGACAACAGGAGCCACCACTCTGGACCCAGGGATGGAATTCACATGATGTGGGTGGAGAGCTCATCCTGGACCACTCACTCCCCTTTGGGTGATTACGTGTGAGAGAAAAAGCTTCTAATTTTTTAGAAGTTTTTTAATTACAAAACTTGTAATTTTGTATAAAATTACAAAAAAGGTGTGACGACTGTTCTAAAATGAAAGAAACATACCGATTAATTGCAATACAAGAACCTTGATGGGGTCCTTATTTAGAAAACAAACCCATGAAGGAAGCTCTGGGGAAGAGTGAGGAACATGTGAGTGTGGTCCAGGTCTCTGGTGACATTAGGGAATGACTAAGTGGCCAGTTGACCTAATTTTCTAAAGAGTCAGAATGATACCATGATGACCAACTATGGTCTTTATTTTTAGGAAACACATGCTGAGGTGTTCAGGGATGACGTTTCAGCATGTCTATAACTTTCACGGACTCAGTTCAGTCAAGGAAAACTCTTCCTGTTTTTCCTGTATGTTTGAAAGTTTGTATATCAAAAGTTAGGAAAGGGAAAGGTGGGGGTGGGGGGAGAAAGGAAAGAACCTGCCCAGAAAATCAGATGAGAAGTGCCCTTGGCTGTATCAGTAGAAGGCTAAATACACTTTGTGGGAAAGCATCTGAAATTTAGGCCCCAGATCGCCAGAGGTTAAGGCAAACTAAACCCGAATTTGTGCTCAGAGATCATCAAACACGTAAGGAAACAAACTACTGACAGTGACAGTCGACAGTAGTATCAAACAATAGATTTAGGTCCTCAAGGACTGCAGACATTGTATTCATCAGATACAGAGTATAAACTGATGGTGAATAACATTCTTATGGAACTAAAGGTGCAGTTACAAAAGTGAGCAAGCAACAGAAACCCAGCAAAATGATCACAGGGGCAGCCAGAAGAGAAAGACGTGTTACCTACATAACAACAGGTGGACTGAGAACAGACATTTCAAAGAACAACAAAGAAAAGTGGGAAAAAGCATATTATAATTTTTATTTTTTTAGGTCGAATGAAAGTTGTTTTTATTTTTTTTATTT
>NW_012148086.1:3191103-3311830 GCF_000956105.1 Propithecus coquereli
TGTAACATGTGAAAATTTTTTCCCATTCTGTAGGTTGTCTGTTTGCTCTCGTGATAGTTTCCTTGGCTGTGCAGAAGCTTTTTAATTTGATCAGGTTCCATTTATTTATTTTTGTTGTTGCTGTGATTGCCTTTGGGGTCTTCTTCATAAATTCTTTGACTAGGCCAATGTCTTTAAGAGTTTTTCCAATATTTTATTCTAAAATTATTATAGTTTCATGCCTAGGGTTTAAGTCTGTTATCCACCGTGAGTTGATTTTTGTGAGAGGCAATAGGTGCGGATCCTGTTTCAGTCTTTTACATGTGTCTATCCAATTTTCCCAGCACCATTTATTGAATAAGGATTCTTTCCCCCAGTGTATGTTTTTGTCTGCTTTGTCAAAGATTAGATGGCTATAAGAGGATAGTTTTATATTTGGGTTCTCAGTTCTGTTCCATTGGTCTATGTCTCCGTTCTGGTGCCAGTACCATGTTTTTTTTAGTTACTAGAGCCTTGTAGTATAGCTTGAGGTGTGGTAAATTGATGCCTCCCAATTTGTTCTTTTTGCTTAAGCTTGTTTTTGCTATATGGGGTCTTCTCTGGTTCCATATGAAGCATAGAATTATTTTTTCTAGATCTGTGGAAAATGATGTTGGTATTTTAAGAGGGATTACCTTGAATCTGTAGATCACTTTGGGTAATATAGACATTTTAACAATGTTGATTCTGCCGACCCATGAGCATGGTGTGGTTTTCCACCTGCTTACGTCCTCTGCTGTTTCCTTCCTCAGTGTTTCATGGTTCTCCCAGTAGAGGTCTTTCACCTCCTTAGTTAAATATATTCCTAGGTATTTTATTATCTTTGTTACTATTGTGAAGGGTATGGAGTCTTTGATTTGGTTTTCAATTTGACTGTTGTTGGCGTATAGGAATGCTACCAATTTCTGTACATTGATTTTGTAACCTGAGACTTTGCTGAATTCGTTTACCAATTCCAATAATATCTCATGGCAGAATCTTTGGGGTCTTCTAGATATAAGGTCATATTGTCAGCAAAGAGCAATTGTTTTACCTCTTCTGCCCCCGTTTGGATGCCCTTGATTTCCTCCTCTTGTCTGATTGCTCTGGCTAAGACTTTCAGCACTGTGTTGAATAGAAGTGGTGATAGAAGGCAACCTTGTCTGATTCCAGCTCTAAGTAGAAATGCTTTCAATTTTTTCCTATTCAGTATGATGTTGGCTGTGGGTTTGTTATATATGGCTTGTATCATTTTTAGGTAAGTCCCGTCTATGCCTGTTTTGTTATGTGTTTTTATCATAAAAGGGTGGTGAATTTTGTCGAATGCTGTTTTTTGTGTCTATTGAGAGGATCATATAGTCTTTGTTTTTGCTTCTATTTATGTGGTGAATTACATTTATGGATTTGCATATGTTAAACCATCCCTGCATCCCTGGAATGAAGCCCACTGGTCATGATGGATTATTTTTTTTTGATAAGCACCTGAATTCGGTTTGCTAGGATTTTATTGAGAATTTTTGTGTCTATATTCATAAGGGATGTTAGTCTGTAGTTTTCTTTTTTGTTGCATACTTTCCTGGTTCTGGTATCAGGGTGATGTTGGCTTTACAAAACGTACTGGGAGGATTCCTTCCTTCAGTATGCTGAGGAATAATTTCCTCAGTATAGGCACCGGTTCTTTGTAGGTGTGATAAAATTCAGGTGTGAAATCATCAGGTCTGGGACTTTTCTTTTTAGGAAAGTGTTTTATTGCTGCTTCAATTTTGGTACTTGATATTGGTCTGTTCAGGAATTCCATTTCTTCCTGATTGAGCCTAGGGAGGCTGTGTGTTTCTAAGAATTTGTCCATTTCCTCCACGTTTTAAAGTTTATGTGCATATAGGTTTTTATAGTATTCATAGATGATATTTTGTATTTCTGTGGCATCAGTTGTAATTTCTCCTTTTTCATTCCTGATTGAGCTTATTAGAGTCCTTTGTTTTCTGCTTCTCTTTAATATAGCCAGAGGCATGTGAATTTTGTTTATTTTTTCAAAGAACCAACTTTTTGTTTTATTAATCTTCTGTATAGTTTTTTTGTTATCAATTTCATTTAGTTCTGCTTTGATCTTTGTTATTTCTTTTCTTCTGTTGGGTTTGGGGTCAGTTTTCTCATTCTTTTACAGTTCTTTGAGATGATTCATTAGATTGTTTATTCATGATTTTTCTCTCTTTTGGATGTAAGCATTTATGGATATAAATTTTCCTCTCAGGACTGCTTTAGCTGTGTCCCACAGATTTTGATAACTTGTGTCTCCTTTATCATTTGGTTCAAGGAATCTTTTGATTTCCATCTTAATTTCCCCCTTAACGCAATAATCATTCAGCAGAAGGTTGTTTAGTTTCCATGACTTTGTGTAGAGATGAGAGTTTCTGTTGGAATTGACTTCTGTTTTTATTCTGTGGTCTGAGAAGATGCATGGTATAATTTCTATTTTTTTTAATTTGTTGCAACATGCTTTGTGGCCTAGGATATGGTCAGTCTTAGAGAATGTCCGATGAGCTGATGAGAAAAATGTATATTCAGTGGTTTTGGGGTAGAATATTCTGTAAATGTCAGTCAGGCCCATTTGTTCTAGCATTCTATTTAGGTCCATTGTTTCTTTGTGTATTTTCTGTTTGAAGGATCTGTCCTGTTCTGTCAGAAGGGTGTTGAAGTCTCTGGCTATTGCAGTGTTGCTGTTTATCATTTTGTTTAGATCAAGTAGGATTTGCTTTATGAATCTGGGTACACCTGTGTTAGGTGCGTAAATATTTAGAATTGTTATATATTCTTCTTGACTCGCATCCTTCACCATTATATGGTGACCATCTTTGTCTTTCATTACTTTTGTTGATTTGAAGACTAAGTTATCTGAAATCAGAACTGCTATGCCAGCTTTTTTTTTGGCTTCCGTTTGCATGCAATATTGTTTTCCATCCCTTCACCTTGAGTCTGAATGCATCCTGTGGGTTAGATATCTTTCCTGAAGACAGCAGATACTTGGCTTGTGTATGTTTATACATTTGGCCAGCCTATGTCTCTTTAGTGGGCAGTTCAAGCCATTCACATTTATTGAGAGAATTGATAAGTGGGAAGATTTCTGTTCATCCTGTCTGTTGAGATGAACTTTGCTGCTTTGTTTTCTCTCTTGAGCCATTGTCGTATCTGGCCTTTGACCTTTAGCTTTTGGTTGATTTTACATTGGTGAGTGTTTATTGTGCTGATCCGTGTGTAACACTGTTTTTAGTACTTCCTGGAGGGCAGATCTTGTCTTGATGAATTTCCTCCATCTTTGTTTGTCTGAGAAGGTCTTTATTTCTCCTTCATATACGAAACTTAGTTTTGCAGGGTGCAAGATTCTAGGCTGATCATTATTCTGTTTGAGAAGAGTGAGAATGGGGCCTCAGTCTCTTCTGGCTTATATAGTCTCTGTTGAGGAGTCTGAAGTTAGTCTGATGGGTTTTCCTTTGTAGGTTACCTGCTTTTTTTGCCTTACAGCTCATAGGAGAGCCTAAATGCAGTAAAGGGGTGTGCAAATTGACCTCCCTGTCAGTAGGTGGTGCTTGCTGGGAGGAGCAGGCTGCAGTGTTGTTTTTGGGTTCAGTGACCAGCTCTTGTTCCTCTGGAGAGGCACTCTAGTGCATCAGGTGGTGGGTGGGGCCCTGGGACTTCCAGGTGTGTCCTTATTCTCCACCTCATTGGGGGCTGATGGGTGAGTGAGGCTGGGTGGGGCTGGGTTGGGTGATCCTGCCCTCAAGCTCCACAAATACTGTTAGCAGGGTCAAAGGTCTGTTCTCTGCTTCTGGGCAAAGCTGCCAGGGAGGGGCTCAAATGGCCCCACTCAGCCAAAAATTCTGGGTTGGGGTGGGGCTGTCTGAGACCTGCATTCCGGAGCAGACCTCACTCCTTTCCACCTTCCCCTATTCCTCAGTTTCTTCCAGGGCCTCTGGCCGAAGGTAGGACCTCAAACCAATGGATCACTCCTGACTGTGATGTGAGGTCGGAGGTTCCCTGCCCAGGATCACAGCCTGAGCTGGGGGCAAGGCCCTCCCATGGGAGGAGGGTTGCCCCTCAAGTCAGCTGCAGCTAGGACCCACTCTGATCTGCCCCTGAAGGCACACACACCTCAGTAGACTAGTTCACAAATATCCCTTCTGTACTCCCTGGGCAATGTGATCAAGACCTGGGTGTATGGGATCTGGCCTGCAGGCCTGTCCTCTGGCCCTGGAAGTCAATCCCTGACCCTTCCAGGGAGAAGAGTGCTGGTCCCAAGTCACCCATGGGGTGCCTAAGCTGGATCAATGTCTCTCTGCCTCAGGATTTGTCCTGCTCTGCTGTAGTCACCAGGCAAGCAGCACCTGGGAGGGCCAGCAGGTAGGGATCTCACAGTCCAAGTACCCCTCAGTCTGTTGCAGGACTCCAAAAGAAAAGGTCCTATTCTCTGCAAATGCCTCTGGGTGATAGCTAAGTTGTCTCTCTCAGCAGCTGTGGGGAGAGGAGGGGAAGGGGAAAATGAAGCAATATGGTGCCTGCCAATTGGCTCAGGTCTGTGGGGAGGAGGTGCCCTGAGGGAGCTGGGAGCCTGGTGCCCTGTCCACAAGAGGCTCGCCACTCACTGGGCGCAGCTGTCTCTGAGCTGGTGTTAGCAGGTCTCTCCAGCAGCTCAGGAGCCCACCAGCAGTCCGAGATGCAAGGGAGGGGAATTTTAACCACTCCACCTACCCTTGTCGCTGGTCTCCAAGCCTCTCGGGGTTTAGACCCTGTCAATGCCTTTCTCCTTCCAGTTCTGTCATGCAGCTTCTTCCCGTGGAGTCTCCTGTAGTTTCAGGCACCTTTCCTTCCGACCCTCATCCGATCTATGTTTATCTGCCTGGTTTTTTTTGGCTTTTTTTTTTTCCGCTTTTATCTAAAATGCATCTTTCTTGCAGAGACAGTCTGGCTGATGGTTTTTCTTGTCTGCCATCTTGTCTCCCCTCTCTGAAAGTTGGATTATAATTTTTAAAAGGGCTGAGAAAACAATAATTCTCAACCTAGAATTGCGCAATTTGCAGAATAAACTTTGTGAACGATCACAAAGACATTTCCAGAAATTCAAAGACCAAGAGAATTGCACCAAAATAACTACAATAATAAAACTTCTTTCTAAAGAAGTGCTCCAGGAGGAAAATAAAATGAACCCAGTGTTAAGGAGGGGACCTCATCAGGAACTCACAATTTGTTGGAGAGAGAATTCTCACACAGAGTTTAGGATAGAATGAAGTACAAAGTTTATTTATTTTCCTGAGAAAGAGAGAGAGAAGAGACCATGGCACTGAAGAAAAGGCAGAGGGTAGTACTGGGCAGCTGAGGAAAAGTTGCTCGGAGTTTTAAAGGGTAAAAATGGGTTTTTTTTCTCTGCTTCAGCAGACTGATAATGGAAGTGGCAGCAAAGCTGTGGCAGGTGTCCTTTATTTTTCTCTGTGAGGCTGTTTTCATCTGAGTCCTTGGAATCTGTGTTTTTGGCAGGAACTGAGGGAGTTGGAGTGGGGAGCAGAGCTCACACCCTTGCTGTCCATTTAGGGCCATGCAAGGAGATGACACCTAAACTCTTAGAACAAGTTAGGCCACAGGTGTTTTAATTAAACAAAGGGTAGCTGTGTTGGGAGTTTTTTTCTTCAAAGGGGCAATTACGTGCTGTGAGTTTATTTCTTTTACTTTCAGTTAGATAGTTTATTTTCCTCTGTTAGATAGATGATTATTATAGTAATACCATCTTTCACCAGAAAAATGATCTGCATCATAGATGGTGGATTAAATCATCATATGATGAATTAAAAGACAAATATTGAGGCTACAAACAAAATTAAGCAATATGTTATTTACGGGAGCACTAAACGTAGTAGCACAAAAAGGTCACAAGTCAAGAAACACGAAAGCAATGTAAACACTGGGCAAAGAATGCCATCTGGCAATGTTAGCGTCAGGGAAGATAAACTTTAATCTAAAAAGGTGTTATTAAAGATAAAGAAGGTCACAACATAATGATCAAAGCTGCAATTCATCAGGAGGAGATAATAATTCTGAACTTGCATACAAAAACTAGATTCCAAAGAAATAAATTAAGAATTGGTAGAACTACTAAGAGAAATTGACAAACATCATCAGAGTGGTTGATTTCAATCCGCCTCCCTCAATTAGTGGATGAAGTTAATAAAAAATTAGTGAAAATAAAAGAGACTTCAACCCTGTTAAGAAACTTGTTTTATTTATTATGCATGTAGAGCTATGTTGTTCACAATTACAGATACTCATTTTCCTAGGCACATATGTAAGATTTACAAAGATTCAATATTAAGTCACAAAGCAGACCTTAAAAATCTAAAAGATTTTTAGACACAGATCAGCTGTCCACCCACAGTAAAATTAAAATATATGTAACTTAATAAATGTTGCTAAAATGTTTCCATATGTTTATAATTTAAAAATACAGTTCTATAACAAATAAATAACGACTCAAATAAAATAATAACAGAAAGATTTTAAACACTGAGCAATAAAAAATACCAAATCACAAACCTTAAGAGATGCAATGGATCTACCAATTGATCCAGCAATCCCATTACTGGGCATCTACCCAAAAGAACAAAAGACGTTCTATAAAAAAGACATCTGCACTCGAATGTTTATAGCAGCACAATTCACAGTCATAGAGATGTGGAAACAACCCAAGTGCCCATCAATACATGAGTGGATTAATAAAATGTGGTATATGTATACCATGGAGTACTATTCAGCTATAGGAAACAATGGTGATATAGCACTTCCTGTATTTTCCTGGATAAAGCTGGAACCCATTCTACCAAGTGAAGTATCCCAAGAATGGAAACATAAGCACCACATGTACTCACCAGCAAATTGGTTTCACTGATCAACACCTAAGTGCACATATAGAAATAACATTTATCGGGCATCGGCAGATGGGAGGGGGGAGGAGAGGATGGGTATATACAAACATAATGAGTGCGATGTGCACCATCTGGGGGATGGACACGCTTGAAGCTCTGACTGGGGGGCAGCGGCAAGGGCAATGTAACCTAAACATTTGTACTCCCATAATATGCAGAAATAATAAAAAAAGAGATGCAATGGAAACAGTATTTAATAGGAAATTTAAAGCCTCAAATACTTAAATAGGGAGAATAAAGGCTGAAAATAAAAAAGCTTAGAATCCTACTCAAGTGGTTAGACAAAGAACTGTAGAGTAACTCAAAGTCACACGAGATCTATGTTAGAAAAGAAGTCTAAAATTAATTAAATAGAAAAAATATACAATATTTGCAGCTTTATTGAGATATAGTTGTCAAATAAAAATTGTACATATTTCAATTGTACAATGTGATGTCTTGATATGCATACACATTGTGAAATGATTGCCACAATCAAGCTAATTAATGTATCCATCACATCACATAAATACCATTTATGTGTGTGCAGTGAGAACACTTGCAATCTACTCTCCTAGCAAATTTCAAGTACACAATACATTATTATTGACTGTAGTCACCATGATGTACATTAAATCCTCAGAACTTATTCCTCCTGTATAACTGAAACTTTGTACCCTTTTACCAACATTGTCCCATCCCACCCCTAGCCCCTGTCAACCACCATTCTACTCTCTGCTTCTGTTAAGTTCAACATTTTTGGATTCTACATATCAGTGAGATCATTCAGTATTTGTCTTTCAGTACTTGGCTTATTTCACTCAAAATAGTGTTCTCCATGTTCATCCATGTTGTTGTAAATGGAAGAATTTCCTTCTTTTTTAAAGCTGAATAGTATTCCATTGCATATATATACCATATTTTCTTTATCTATTCATCTGTCTATGGACACTTAGGTTGATTCTAAATCTTGGCTATTGTGGATAAATGCTGCAATCAACATGGTGTACAGAGATCTCTTTGACATATTGATTTCATTTCCTTTGGATAAATACCCAGAGTTGCAATTGCTTGGTCATGTGGTAATTCTGTTTTTAGTTTCTTAGGGAACATCTATACTGTTTTCCATAATGGCTGTACCAATTTTTATTCCCATCAACATCATACAAGTGTTCCCTTTTCTCCACATCTTCACCAACACTTATCTTTTGACTTTTTCATAATAGCCATCCTAACAAGCATGAGGTGATATCTCATTATGGTTTTGATTTTCATTTCCATGATGATTAGTGATGTTGAGCATCTCTTCATATACCTCTTGGTCATTTGTATGTCTTCTTTTGAGAAATTCTTGTTCAGGGTCTTTGCTCATTTGTAATCAGTTTGTTTTTCTTTTAATTTAGCTGTTGGGTTGTATGAGTTCCTTATATATTTTGGATAACGAACCCTTGTTGGATATATAGTTTGTACATATTTTCTCCCATCCACTGGGTTGTTTTGCTTTTGTTGATTGTATCCTTTACTGTCCGGAAGCCTTTTGGTTTTATGTAATCCATTTGTTTATTTTGACTTTTATTGCTGGTGCTTTTGGTGTCAAATCCAAAACAATAATTGCTAAGACTAAAGTCAAGGAGCTTTTGCCCTATGTTTTCTTCTAGTAGTTTTACAGTTTCAGGTGTTCTGTTTAAGTCTTTAATCCATTTTGAGTTAACTTTTGGCGTATGGTATAAGATAAGGGTTCAGTTTCATTCCTTTGCTTGTGGATATCCAGTTTTTTCGGCACCATTTATTAGAGAGATTGTCCTTTGTCCATTGTATATTGGCTCTTGTGTCAAAAATTAGTTGACTATATATTCACAGGTTTATTATGTCTCTCTATTCTGTTCCATTGGTCGATATGTCTTTTTTTATGCTAGTATCATGCTGTTTTCGTTACTATAGCTTTGTAGTATACTTTGAAGTCAGGTAATATAATGTCTCCAACTTGGTTCTTTTTGTTCAAAATTGCTTTGGCTATTCAGGGTCTTTTTTGGTTCCATACAAATTTTAGAATTTAAAATTTGTTCTCATTGGGGAATTTTGATAGGGATTACATTGAATCTGTAGATCACTTTGGGTTGTGTGGACATTTTAGCAATATTAATTATTCTGATGCATGAACATGAGCTATCTTTTCATTTATTCATGTCTTCTTTAATTTCTTTCATTGATGTCCTATAGTTTTAAGAGTACAGAAATTTCACCTCCTTGGTTAAATTTATTTCTAAGTATGTTATTGTCTTTGAAGTTATTATACATGGCATTGTTTTCCTGATTTTTTTTTCTGATAGGTCATTGTTAGTGTACAAAATCACTACCTATTTTTGTATGTTGACTTAGTATCCTGCAACTTTATTGAATTTGCTTATTAGCTGTAACAGTTTTTTGGTGGAATTTTCTATGTATAAAATTGTGTATGTATGCAATATATATGGTTATGTATGCAAATGGCTATAACTTCACTTCTTTCTTTTCAATTTGGATGTTTCTTTTTCTTGACTACTTGCTCTGGGTAGGACTTCTAGTACTCTACTATGTTAAACAAAAGTAGTAATAGTAGGTTGTTTTGTTCCTGATCTTAGAAATCTTTCAGCTTTTTAATATTGAGTATGATGCTAGCTGTGGGCTTCTCCTATATGACATTTATTATGTTGTGTACATCCTTTCTATACCTAATTTGTTGAGAGTTTTTATCATGAAAGAATGTTCAATTTTGTCACTTTTCTTCATGTATTGAGATGATCGTTTAGTGATTCTAAGATGTGTATGTAAGGGCAAAGTCCTAAAGATTAGATAAGACAGTCCTGAGGAAGAACAAGGTGAATTAACAAATTGAACAATGGAACTAAATAACCTAGAAATAAACCCACATGTATATGGAAAATTGATATGTGGCAAAAGTAGCATTATTAATTTTGGGTAAAATGGTAAGATGTTTAATAAATAATGTTAGGAAATATAAAATTGGATTTTCTTTATACTGCACACAAAACACCAGTCATCATAAAATAAAGACTCAAATGTGAAAGGTGATGCTCTAACCCTTTTAAAAGAAAATAGAGGAGAAGCCCTTTTTGACTTCGAGGCAGGGAAGGATTGCTTCAACAAGATACCAAAATCAGGATGCTCACTGAATAAATTTGATGACATTACAATCAATAATTTCTGCTCATCAAAGACACCATAAAAATAAAAAGAAAAGCCATAAGCCAGGAAAAGATATATGCCACTTACATAGCTGAGACTGGGTTGGAGTCCAACTTACATAAAAAATTCTTTCAAATCATTAAGATGAAGAATAACCCCTCTCTTGTAAATGAGGAAAAGACAAGGACAAACACTTTAAGGGAGAGGAAACATGGTTGGCAAATAAACACATGTGAAAAGACTCTCCATCTTATTAGTGGTAACAAATATATGAATGGAGATTACAATGGAAACCATTCTATGTTCACGAGTTTGGCAAATACACAAGTGTTGAAGAGGAGACATAGGTAGAAGTGGGAAAGTAAATTGGTCCAATAGTTTTTGGGAAACAACTTTACGTTATTTTGCAAATTTAAATATTTGCATGCCATATTACCTATGCAGGCTCTCCCAGGTTTTAAAACTTTAGATAAGGCCTTGAAATTGTATGCCAAAAGGCAAGGACTTAAAAGTTCATAGTGACATTGTCTGTAATACAGAACACTGGAAACAACCCAAAAATCCAATCACGGAAGAAGGAAACATTAATTTACTGCATAAGGACACAGTGGAATATTATGAAGCAATAAAAATCAATACAACAGGCCGGGCGCGGTGGCTCACGCCTGTAATCCTAGCTCTCTGGGAGGCCGAGGCGGGCGGATTGTTTGAGCTCAGGAGTTCAAAACCAGCCTGAGCAAGAGCGAGACCCCGTCTCTACTAAAAATAGAAAGAAATTATCTGGATAACTAAAAATATACATAGAAAAAATTAGCCGGGCATGGTGGCTCATGCCTGTAGTCCTAGCTACTCGGGAGGCTGAGGCAGTAGGATCGCTTGAGCCCAGGAGTTTGAGGCTGCTGTGAGCTAGGATGACGCCACAGCACTCTAGCCCGGGCAACAGAGTGAGACTCTGTCTCAAAAAAAAAAAAAAAAACAATACAACATAGTTATATGCAACAGTACGGATGACTCAGAAAAATGATGACACTGTTTTTATAAAACTTAGAAATAAGCAAATTGAAACTATGTATTATCTAAGGATGCACACACATTTAAAAAAATTTTTTTCTGCAGGATCAGGAACCTAATAAACATACAATTCAGTATGGCAATGGCTTCTGCTTCAGAAGCAGGATGTTGGATTGGGGAAATACAACAACATCGGGAATAATTCTGTTCTTGAGTTGGGGCATTAGTTCAGAACTTTTTTACTTGTAATGTTTTTATGCTCATGCTTGCTTTGTATTGATCAATGTTATGTAATGAAGACATTAAAAAATGGGGCTACAGTATGCTTCTTTGACAGAAAGTTCCCCAGCATGACAACATTTGCTCCCCAGATATGGAGTTCCCAGGCCCACGCTCCCTGCTATGTTCTGGGGGCGGCGAATGTGAGACCGAGGCAGGACCTGGGTCTTGCCACTTATGAGGCTCCTTGGGTGGTTCTGAGGACACTCAGCAGAGCCTCTGGAAGGTCACCAGTAACAGGCTGGGCTGGGACCGGGTGAGAGGATCTGCGATGTCAGACCCCAGGATTCTGTGATGTTGATTCAAAACCTGGAAAAATCCATCTTCTTAGAGAATTGACAGGTTGGCATGACCCTATTTTTACAGACGAGAAAAACTGAGCTGTAGAGAAGTTTAAGCTGTCATTCACAGATCCAACCTATTCACTGCTAACTCCATGCTTTTTCTGCAAAGGTCTCAAGAGAGAGCCTTAAACTATTTCTGTATATGTGTATGTATGTATTATGTATGTGTGTATTATTATGTGTGGATTTATGTGTATATGTACACACATGTGTGCATTGTATGTATATTATGTGTGCAGTGTATATGTGTGTATATATGCATGCATGTATATGATGTACATGTGTGTACATGTGTATATATTATCTATGTGTGTATTTGCTAAATTATATAACCAGGAATATTATTCCAAATTCTTTGCTATAAATCAGTGCTTCTAAAACTTGAGCTTGCATCAGAATCACCTCAAGGGTTTGCAAAAACTTAGATTGCTGCCCCTAGCCCTGGAGTTTCTGTTTTTAGTCGGTCTGGAGTGGAGCCAGAAAATGTGCATTTTAAACAATTTCCCAGGAGATATGATGCTGCCGGTCCAGGTACCCCACTGTAAGAATTCCTGCTGTATTTGTTCCCAGCTTTCCTCCTAAAGAGCCTGTGTCTTATCCTCGCTCAGTTTACAAGATAAAAGGACTAAAATCTGATTGATTTAGTCAGGAAATCAAGTTGGGAAAATATTTTTAAATTGTTAAAATTTGCATTTCCCATTATCTGAGCAGGAATAGAAATTAGCTATTCTACTTGACAGACATAATCTGTTCTATATATAACTACATAATTATAGAAGCCATAATTCTTCTTATTAAAATTTCCAGTGGTGTATGTGTTACTGTCATTGGGAGGTCAACTGGGATTAAACCATCCTGACCCAATCCGCGCACACACACAACCCCCAACAGAGAACTCACAATTTATGTCATTAAATTGATTTAAAAGCTGGAGAAAAGACTTTAATGTTTACCTAAATGCTTTACATAACTGAAAAGAGTCATGTTGGTGATTTAAATGAGTTTTATGTTAAAAAGCTGCGTGACGAGCAGTTTCCATGGGAGAAGTGCTAGTTCTTCCTCCCTACAGTTTCCAGCTCATGTGTTTATATCGACGAAAATGTAGAGCTTCCTTGCATCAGAGTCTTAAGATTATTACTGATACAGATAGGCCCTTATCAACTAATGCTAAATGGAAAAAGAAGATGTCAGAATTGTACATTCAACATGATTCCAAGCACATACATTCCCAGTGGACAGAAGATCTGGCTTCCTATGTACACTCTCATGTTTTCTCCAGTACGTGAAAGTGCAGCCACTGGCATTTGGGGGCCTCACCATGCACCATGCCCTGCCGTAAATATTTTATATATCTTAGCACATGCTGCCTTCACAGTGCTCCTGGAGGTAGACGTAGGTGGGGACACTGAGTCACAGAGCTGCAGGTGACTTGCGCAAGTTCCCTCAGAGTAACCGGGGACCCACATCCTTGCTGTTACTCCTGCATGGGCCTCTTTTCAATTTCGGAAACTGTAAAGAAGCAAGTATAACTCTCTGCACTGCTGGAATGTAAAAGAGGCCCCTAGGTCATTCTGCTTGTGTCTGTGCCTTGGAGCTGGAAGGACCTTTTTCAAGACAGATCACAAAGTCAGGAAAGGCCCCCTCAGCCCCTTGGCCCTGGGACTGAGGGTCCTTCACACCAGAACAGCCCTGCGCAGCCGGTTATCTGCCCCGAGAGACCCACACTCAGTCATTTCAGGACGGAGTAGCTTTACCTCCGCTTTGTGAGGCTGTAAGTTGAGCTCAGAGAAACAGATGTGGCCAAGGCCACACAGGCAGTGATAGACCCATCTTCTGATGTGGGACAGTCATTGACACCCCCACCCTCTCATGTGGGTTCTGGCTGGTTCACACAGGCATGCACACACACATGCACACATGTGTACACACAAGCACACATGCATACATGCATGTACAGGCACAGGCATACATGTACATGCACACATGTAAAAATGGGCACATGCAGGCACACACATCATGCACACACGGGCACACACAGGTGGGCCCAGGCACACTAAGGAGGAGGATTCTTTTGAAGCCATATCCCCTCCTGATGGGCCTCTCCTTTCAAAGGCAGCCCCCACTCATGAGAGGCCGACTCCACCACACCTTCGCAGTCCCTACCAGGGCTCACATCTCTGCTGCAGTATGTACTGCCTCTGCTTTTGTTCTGCTCCCGGCTGGTATTGGGTGTCCGGGTCCCCCTGGGTTCTCAGAGGCAGGGTGTCTTGTCCCCGGGGCCCTCCTGGGCTCACGTGCACCCTGTGGGGTGCACAGGAAGGGCCGCCCCCCGATGATGATGTGATACACTGTGCACCTTCTGCCTTCACCCCCGCGAGAGGGGCCCTGCAGGTCCTCACCCTTACGGCGCAGGTCCGGGCTCCACCCGAGCCCTTTCTCCAGCACCCAGGGTGCCATCCCTTGGCCTCGGTTCAGAATGCTTTGGGGATGGCTGGGTTTAGGGATGGCTGCTGATGAGAGTTCTGTTCCTAAGATTATGTTGTTGGCACAAATGGAGAAGGGTGTTCCTGGGGCAGAAAGCAGCATGAGTTTGGAGGCTCCTGGTTGAATCCGCTTTCCCAGTTAGTTCCCAGTTATTGGCGTGCAGCCCTTGGCGAGTCACATCGTGAGCTGGGCCTCAGTTTTTCCACCTGTAAATGGAAGGTTGATATACTATTTTAAGATGAAAAGAAACCACCCATGTAAGGCGCCTATCAGAGCACGTGTAGGCAGAAGCCTCGGTAAAACAGAGCCCCTCCCACCTGCTGGTGCCCTGGCTCCGCGAACACTCTCCAGGGGCTTAGGTAACTGCGTTACATGTCTTTTAAATGAATTTTTCTGGTTCTAAAATAGAAAACTAACACACATTGCAGAAAATACAAAAAAACTATAAGAACATAATCAGTGATAGCCCTTTTAATTTTAACTAATTTACCAGTGAGACAGACATTTCTTTATCTATTTCTTACCCTTGAAATTTCTTTTCATTTTATGTGAGGTTGTTCACTGACTTTTCATGTCTTCTGTCCATTTTTCTATTGGTGTTTTTAAAATAAATTTCAACAGCTCTTTGTGTATTTTAAGGATAGTAACATTTTGTTTGTTGTAAGTGTTGCAAATAATTTTCTGGTTTGTTATTTATCTTTTAGTTTTACTTTGTCCTTACTTTTAAAAAATATATAATCCACATACCATATAATAAAATTCACTATTTAAAGTGTATAATTCAGTGGTTTTTAGTATATTCACAAGGTTGTACAGTCAACAGTAATTCCATAATATTTTCAAACCCCCTCAAAGCAGCTTGGAACCCATTAGCAGTCATTCTTCATTCTCTCCAGCCCCCGCTCCTGGTGATCACTGATCTACTTTCTGTCTCTATGGATTTGCCTATTCTGGACATTTCCTATAAATTGAATCATATATTATGTGGCCTTTTGTGTCTGGTTTCTGTCATTTAGCTTAAAATTTTCAAAGTGCATCCAGGTTGCAGCATGTGTCAATACTCCATTATTTTTTGAGCCTGAATAATATTTCATTGTACAGATAAAACACATTTTATTTATTCATCCATAAGTTTATACACATTTAGGTTATTTTCACTTTCATCTATTGTGAATAATGCTGCTATGAACATTTGTGTACAACTTTCTGGGTGAACTTATGTTTTCAATTCTGTTGGGCATGTACCTAGGAGTGGAATTGCTGGGTCCTCTGGTAACTGTGTTTACCATTTTCAGGAACGACCAACATGTTTTCAAACGTGGACTCATCATTTCACATTTCCACCGGTAGTGAGTGAGGGTTTCGATTTCCCATATCCCCACCAACACTTGTCATTTTCTGTCTTTTTGAGTATAGCCACGCTAGTGGGTGTGAAATAGTATCTCATTGTGGCTTTTATTTGAATTTCCCTAATCACTAATAATGAGCATCTCTTCATGCTCATTGGCCATTTGTATACATTCTTTGAAAAAATGTCTATTCAAACCCTTTTTATTTGTTTTTTTAATTGCTGAGTTGTAAGAGTTCTTTATATATTCTGCATTCTAGACATTTATCAGATATATGATTTGCAAATAATTTCTCCCATTCTGTGTATTTTCTTTTTACTTTCTTAACAATGTCCTTTGAGGCACAAAGGTTTTTAATTTTTTTTTTAACTTCAACAAATCAGAAGTTTACTAGGTTTACATTTTAAAATGGACTGTCAAGAGTTATTAGATTTATATTAATATATTCAATAAAATATATTGAGCAGTATATTGGTTCTGTGAAGTATGAGTCATTTTTGCCCTTAAGGAGCTCACAATCTAGTAAAGGATTAGGCACTACTTGTTTTAAACATATGTGCTCAATTTTTAACAATATTTAGGTCAGGATTTTCCATGAAGCACCAATCCTATTAAAAGGGCAGGTACATTTGGAACATAGAATGTACCCAGAGGAAAACACAGGAGGATATTAAAGGCCCTGAGAAATCTTGTATTAAAGAACTTTAACTTTGCTTAACTCGGCATTTCCCAAAATTATGTAACTGCATAATCTTTTTTTTTTTTAACCTAATACCTATAAACAGATCATGGCACACTTTGGAAATGTTGATGGGTTTTTAATTTTGATGTAGTTCAAATTATCTATTTTTTCTTTGGTTGCTTGTGCGTTAGGTAGCATAAATAAGAAATTGTTGCCTAATTCAAGATCACAAAGATTTACACCTGTGTCTTTTTCTGAAAGCTTTTCAGTTTTAGCTCTTACATATAGGTATTTGATCCATTTTGAGTTAATTTTTGCATATGGTGGAATATTCAGAATTCATTCTTTTTCATGTGGATATCCAGTTGTTCCAGCACCATTTGTTGAAAAGACTATTTTTCCCCCATTGAATTGCCTTGACGCTGTTGTTTAAATCAGTTGACCATAGACATGTGGGTCTATTTCTGGACTCGTAATTCTATCCCATTGATCCAGGTATCTACCCTTGTGAGTGCCATGTTGGTCTGATTATCGTAGGTTTGTAGTAACTTTTTGAAATGTGGAAATGTAAGTCTTCCAAATTTGTTCTTCTTTTTCAAAGTTGTTAGGGCTATTTTGGTCCTTGCATTTCCATATAAATTTTCAGATAAGTTTGTCAATTTTCTTCATTGGAATTTTGCTAGGGATTACATTGAATCTGTAGATAATTTAGAGAGTATTGTCATCTTAACAATATCATGACTTCTAATTCATGAACACAGAATGCCTTCCCATCTATGTAAACTGATTTTTTGTGTATTGATCTTGTATCCCATAAACTTGCTCAACTTGTCATTAGCTCTATTAGATTTTTTATGTGTCTGTGGATTCCTTCCTTAAAATTTTCTATATACAAGATCATGTCATCTACAAATAGAGCTAGTTTTATTTCTTTCTTTCTAATTTGGGTGCCTTTTATTTCTTTTTCTTGCTCAGTTGTCCTGGATAAAACTTCCAGTACAATGTTGAATAGAAGTGGTAAGAGCACACATCTTTGTTTTGATCCTGAATCTTCGAGGAAAAAACATTCATTCTTTCACCATTACATATGATGTTAGCTGTGGGTTTTTCATAGATGCCTTTTATCATATTGAGGAAGTTTACTTCTATTTCTAGTTTGTAGTGTTTTTATCATGAAAGTGTGCTGTATTTGGTGAAATGCTTTTTTGTGGCTATGAGATGATCATGTGGTTTTCACCTGTGTTCTATTAATATGGTGTATCATATTGTTTGATTTTTATATATTGAACGATTCTTGCATTCCTATGATAAATCCCACTTGGTCATGGTATATATTCCTTTTTATATGCTATTGAATTCAGTTTGCTGGAATTTTGCTAAGAATTTTGCACCTTCTTCTTAAGGGATATTGATCTTTAGTTTTCTTTCCTTTGTCTAGTTTTGGTAACAGGGTAATACTGGCCTCATAGGATAAACGCTCTTATACTTCTGGAAAAGTTTGTGACATAAGTGTCTTAATGTTTCTTTAAACATTCAATAGAATTCACTATGGAAGCCATTTAGTCCCAGGCTTTTCTTTGCTGCAAGTGTTTTGATTACTAATTCAATTATTTGCTGCAGATTTATTTAGATTTCCCTTTTCTTCTTGAGTCAGTTTGTGCATTTCTAGGAATTTTTTCATTCAGCTTAACCAATTTGTTAGCCTACAATTGATCATAGTATTCCTTTATAATCCTTTTTATTTCTGTGAGATAGGTAGTATTTACTTTTATTTTTGATTTTGATAAATTGACTCTTCTCTTCTTGGTCAGTCTAGCTAAAATTTTGTTAGTTTTGTTGCTCCTTTCAAAGGACCAAATTTTGGTTTTAGTGATTCTCTCTAAATTTTTCTATTCTCTATTTCGTTTATTTTCATTCAAATATTATTTCCTTCCTTCTTGCTTTGGGTCTAGTTTGATCTTGTTTTCTAGTTCCTTAAGGTGGAAGTTTAGGGTAACGGCTAATTTTATGTGTCAACTTGGCTAGGCCGCAGTACCCAGATAGTTGGTCAAATGTTTTAGATGTTTTTTGTGAACGTATTTTTTAGATGAGATTGACACAAATCCAAAGACTTTGAGTGAAGCACATTACCTTCCATCAGGGGAGTGGGCTTCATCCAATCAGTTGAAGGCCTTACAAGGGAAAGAAAAATGACCTCCCCCATGAAGAAGGAATTCTGCACCCAGAGTGCCTTTGGACTCCAGCTCAACATCAACTCTTCCCGGGTCTCCAGCTCCCTGGCCTCCCCCGCAGACTTTGGACTCGCCAGCCCCCACAATTATGTGAGCCAATTGGTTAAAAGAAATCTCTCTATTTGTCTCCTTTTCTCTCTGTGTATGTGTGTGCATATGTGTATACATATGTGTGTGCATATGTGTATATATGTGTGTGTACACATGCACATACACATCCTGTTGGTTCTGTTCCCCTGCAGGATGCTGACTAATACAGTTAGGTATTGATTTGAGATCTGTCTTTTTTTTAATGTAGGCATTTACAGGAGTAAATTTCCTTCTAAGCAATGATTTCACAACATCCCCTAAGTTTTTTGTATGTTGGGTTTTCATTTTTATTTATATCAATGTATTTTGTAATTTCTCTGTGATTTTTCTTTCCTGTGACCCACTGTTTATTTAGGATTTTTTTTAATTTACACACATTTGTGAATTTTCCAAATTTCTTTCTCAGATTGATTTCTAATTTCATTCCATTGTGGTCAGAGAATATAATTCGATTTCAATCCTTTAAAAATTACTGAGAATTGTTTAATGGCCTAATATATGGTCTGGCCTGGAGGACATTTCACATGGATTTGAGAAGAATGTGAATTTTTCTGTCCTTGGGTAAAGCGTTTGTCTTTACTTCTTAAGTAGCCAAATATGCACTTTCCTTTCTAATTTCTGTTATTGTTTTTATAATTACAAATCTCTACCCATGTTGAGACCATTTAAATATTTACTTCTATTAATTCAGCTTTTAACAATGACATTTGAAATGCAGGCATATTTTCTCAGTGGGACCCCAAAGAACCTACAGATACCCCCAAGAAAAGAAGTCCACTTTGAACATCCACTAACCCAAGTCAAGGCCAGAGAAAGAAGTCAATATGGGAGCCACCCAATCTTCAGTCAGTTGTCTGAATAGATTATTAATTTTTCTCTCTTACTGCATCTTTGTAGGTGGTAATCTGTGGCAGCTATTTTGGAAGCTGCTAGATGACACTATTAAAAATGGGGTATAATTTATTTATTAGTTTGCTAGGGCTGCCATAACAAAGTATCTTGTTCTGGTTCTACAAAACAGAAATGTATTGTCCCGGATACTAGAAGTCTGGGATCAAGGTGTCTTCAGGGTTGGTTCCCTCTAGGGCTGGGAGGGAGAATCTGTTCCAGGCCTCTCTGGCTTCCGGTGGTCCTCTGGCTGTGACAGCGCCAGCCCAGTCTTCACATGCCATTTCCCTGTGTGTCCCTGTGTCCAGATTTTCCCTTTTAATATAGATACCAGTCATATTGGACTAGGGGCCCACCCTAATTAAGTATAGCTAGTAAAGTGTAACTTAAGTTACACTGCAATAACCCTTAATTACATCTGCAATAACCCTAATTCCAAATAAGGTCACATTATGAGGACTTCAACATGTGAGTTTGGGAGGGTCACAATTTAGCCCATAACAGCTTAAATACTTTAGGAAAATGTATAGATCCTAAGAATATGAATTGATTATTTTTTACTAATATATAAGCCCATGCAACCACCACTCAAATCAAAATGGTCAACATTCTCAGCATCCCAGATGGCTACTTCATACCCCTCCAGTTAGTTCTTTCCCAAAAATAACTGCTATTTTAGAAAGACTTTACTTTAAAACCAAAGATCTATTTTTGCTTTCTGATATCTATTTGAAACTATCTCATTGGGGCCCCTGCTATCCACAGTGGTCTGGCCTTTTCTAAGCAAAAGGTCCACTCCCAAGTCTGGCTAAAGCCAGAGGAGACATCTGCTAACGATTTTGAGTCTTCTCTGCTGGCACTGAGCCACTGTTAAAGTATCCGCCTTCATCTGGTGAATGTCTAGGTTACTAGAAAAGCCAAATTAACTTATGCAGTGCTCCAGGGCAAATGCTTCCTATTACATTTCCCCCTGCACTCCCTGGCCCGCGCCACGCTGCAAAATGATGGACAGTCCATCTGCAGCCATCATCAGCCATGCCCCTTCTGATGACGCCTCCAGTAATCTGGTAATAGGGCCATTTCAGGAATGTGAGAGAACCTACTCCCGTTCATCCTGGAGACTACATACTGGACAGGCACTATCACTTTTATTGCCTTTTGTTGTTATTTTCTGTTCATTCTTGAATTTTATAGATCTTCATTGCTGGGTCATCTGAAACATAGAACAAAATTCAGCAGCCACAGTGGCAAGTTCCTCTAAATCTCCTGTTGCCACTTCTACCAGAGTCTTCCGTACCCCACTGACATGTCTAAAGATGCTTCCTCTGGTTATCCCAAAAGCATCTCAAACTGCGAAATTTAAATCCTCATGCTTCCCGTTAAAATCATACTACTTTGTCATTTTTTGTTTTGTTTTGTTTTGGTCTTAATTTGGTAAATCGCTCCTCCACCTATTCAAGTCACTCAAGAAACAATCCTGGGAATTGTGCTATTTGATTCTTTTTTCCTAAATCTTATCATATACTTAACTAAACAACCCCATCTATATGACCTCTGGGGGCCTCCCCTCCCTGCTGCCTGGGGCTGCTGTCAGCTGTCTGCTGAGAGGGCACCAGCATTGGGCTGTTCCCTGTCTGTAGTCTCTCCCCTCTAATATCTATGCCACACTGTCATCAACTTGAATTTTCTAAAATGGAAATATGAGCATGTTGCTTTTATGCTTAACATGGTCCAGAGCCTCCTCATAATCCCTGGGTATAGGCTGCGATGGACACTCGTGCTCAGGTTCCACCTGCCTTTTCAGCCTGATTCCCCACCTCCTACTCCTCACCCAAGCAAGCCTCAGCTCACAAACTCCCACCCTAGGGAGTCCTACCTGGAGGCCCCTTCCCCTGGATAAGTGGGCCCATCCTTTGGGCACAGCCCATAGACACCCAAACTCTGCTCCCAGCGGAGCTTCAACTCACTGGCCAAGAGTGAGGGCCTTGGGGCTATGCTGCCTTATTTAAGACCCCTCCTACCCCAGTAGCCAAATGATGCTGAGCAAGTTGATTAACCTCTCCGGGCCTTGACTGCTTGTTTTAGTCCATTTTGTGCTGCTACAACAGAATGCCTGAAACTGGGTAACTGATAAAGAACAGAGATTTATTTCTCACAACTCTGGAGGCTGGGGAGTCCAAGAAGAACAGGCCATAACCAGTGAGCACCTTCTTGCTGCGTCACAACAGGGCAGAAGGCATCTCTCTCAAGGCATCTCTTGAGAGAGAACAAGAGATTGAACTCGCAGCCTCAAACCCTTTTATAATCAGCATTAATCCATTTAAGTGTGGAGCCCTCCTGACCTAACACCTCCCAGTAGGCCTCATCTCTTAACACTACTGCATTGGGAATTTCAATTCATGCTTTTTGGGGGACACATTTAAACCAAAGCACAGCTTCATCTGTAAAATGAGGATCATAATAGCTTAACTCAAAGGGCTGTTATGAGGAATGATGTTTTCCTATTGGTTGCTTAGAACAGCACCGGCAAATGGTCAGTGCTCAGTAGCTAGAAGTTGTCAATACTCCCTGTTACATCTTTCTGTTAAACTGTTAACCACAGTGGAGCATCCTTCATTTAAATATCTGAATCTCCCATGAGGCTGTGAGTTCCCCAAGAACAAGAGCTGCTTCTACCATCCCTCTGCGCTCAGGTCAAGCTCAGTGCCTGGTGCACAGTCAACAAGAAGAATTTATTCCATTATTCACCTAAGATGGCCAGTTAGGCTGTTTTTCTTGCTTTGCATCTTGTGTGTTGTGGATAAGAATGAAATTATGTGCATATGTACATGCCTGGCCTGTCCCATATTTCCTCAGGACGCAGCCTTGGAGGTAACTGTGCAATTTGCTTCTGTACCGAATGATGCTTGAATCTGTTGGCTCCACGGGCTCTTGGGCCCCTAGCTGCACCAGGGAATCAGATGAAGGCATTTGGGGTTCAGGAATTGCTGCTTTGAATCAGCGATCCACAAACTGCAGTCTTGATCTTTGTCTGAACCTCCTCCAGGTTGTAACTACAGAAAAGAACTCTGCTTATTGATTGGGAAGCCAGGCCCTGGCCCCATTCTGACATTTGAGCTCCAAGACCCTGCTGGGGCTGTCATTTAGACCCTGGGCCCCTCAGCTCCCTCAGCTGAAAAGCATGGTGGTAATCAAACCCTCCTCACTGATGCAGGGCATTGCAGGGTTTTGTAAACATTACATAAATACAATACCACATTAGAATTCTTGCTTAAAACAATGGGGAAAACACTTAAGACAGAGGTGGGGAAGCTTTTCATGTTAGAAGGCCTCATTAATTTAGCTGTAATCAAATAAAGCCACATTGAAGAAACTTCAATTAGATAGACTTAAAAATGTACGTTATTTTGTAAAAATCTACTACTATGTACTTAATAATTTCAAAAAATGAAAACTATTTGTTAATTTTAAAGTTAGCTAAGCTAACCTTTTAATGACATTGTTGTGCCTGCTTTTTGCTGGAAAATATTTGAATATATGGTTGCACCATGGAGGTCTTCAGTTTCATTTGATCCTCTAGATGGGTATCAGTCATTCGTGACCTTCAGGGTGTCTTGATTTGGGTTAGGTAGGAGAACGTAGATTCACAGCAATAAGTAGTTGAAAAGCAAGAAAGCGTTTTTTGGGCATGTTCCCAAAGGCGTGGGTATTCTACTGCATTTTTCCATATTCCAATTGGATCTTTCTTAGCATCAAACACTGACTTTAAAATGTCATTTACCGAGAGCTCAATCAATTCTATCTGCAGTTCTTTAGGTACCTTGGTGATATCAGCTAGGTGAGGCTGAAATGCTAATTTGAGTGTGATGTCATGATTCTCAAAGTCAGTGAAACTTTCATTTGTATTCTCCAATTAATAGGTCTATAAGAGCTGCGTATTCTTAAAATGATTTGCGTATATCGTCCTGCTCATCAATGACCTTTGCACCTTCCATGACAGGGAAACATGAAGGGTTTACTGCACAGATTTTTTTTAAAAAAGTACTAACAGATGCAGATGCTCTCATAGTAAAGTAAATCTCATTATGACCCAAATGAAGTGTAAAACCTATGCCAAGTCAGTAGTATCAATCAACTCATCCAGAGGGATTGAATAATATATATTTTCCTTTTAAAGTATCACATGAAGTTTTTCTGTTAAGTTGAAGGCTGATTCATGCTGCTGATCAGTTATGGTTCTCCTTGAAAGAGGTGGTTATTTATACTTTGAAATGCTATCAGGCTCTATGCATCCTACAACTTTGATGATACATTCTTTCCCAATTTCTACATCACTGAATGGCTTCCCTTTTTTCCTGAATATAGAAACTACTTTATAAGTTGCTTATTTCCAGATCTTATTACTGCTTGAAAGAATTGTCTTTGCTTTTGTTTTTCATCTTTTAATTTCTGCAATACAATCTTTTGCACCTCTCCCTCTAGTTTAAAATATTTGTGGTTTTCATGAGTGTTATAATGCTGAGCATTGAATTTCCTTAATGTTGATATTGCAGTATCACAAAGCAAGAAAATCATCTTATCTTTAGCAGAAACAAGATAATACTGCAATTCCCAATCTTCATTAAAAAATCTGTTTTCTTCCTTCAGCATTCTCTTGGTCTTCTTAACATGGTAGGCTGTTAAGCGGACAGAATTAAAAAATACTGTCGAGCTGTGCAACTCTTCACAAATTCCACTTCAGATAGAAACACAGTGCACCATTGTCAAAAGCTGATAACAGACTGGAGTACTCGATCCCCATAAACTGCCGCCAACCAGCCTCATGTGGTAGTGCTACCAGTCAGGCAGGGGAAGTTATTCTAGAACTAAATCATGAGAGTAGCAGCCATCAATTTAGCCCTTATGGCTTACTCATGTTCTAATTGTGCCGGTCAATCTGAGAGGATTATTTCATTGAAACTTATTTATTCTTTGATGTTTTAAATATGCTTGTTTTAAAAATAAAAATATAAAAGACAAACAAAAATGTATTAATAAAAATGAAAGGATTTGTTCTGCAAAATTTTGATTCAGTCAAAAGGCTGCACTTAAGGACCTAGAAGGCCACATGTGGTCTTAAGGCTGCAGGTTCCCCGCTCCTGACTTAAGACATAAAGCATAGTCCTGAGCAAGTCTGATCATAACATAGCCTCTGGAAGTTACAATGATAAAGGAATTTTGTCCCTAAAGCTGGCCCCCAATTTCTTTTGAATAGAGTCTAAGGTTTCCTGGATGAGTCAGAGAAGGCCAGCAGCGTACCATGAAGCTTTTCCTGTCTCTGCATGATCCCTGAAGGCTCCTTGTATGCTGCCGGGCAGGGCCGGCCCAACGCCTCCCAGAGCTGATGGGCCCCCTGGCCCCAAGGCTGCTGGTCTCTGGTCTGCCGTGGCCAGAAGTTTTTCCCTGAACAAAATTCTTCCTCACCTGCAACAGAGCCCCACCATCTGGGACCAACCCCAGCCACTGGAGCTAGTTCTTCTTTAAGGAGCGAAGCTGAACAAGGTGACTTCTCTTCTACCTGGCAGACTTTCCAGTGTTGATCTGAGACAGCTGGAGCCCAGGGAGGAGGCCCCCAGTGAGAGTGAGGAGAAGCCCCTGCATATGTCCTGGGCCCCACCGAGTCCACCCTGTCTCCCAGGGCCATGCGGGTCAGGCTCCTTCTCTTCTCCACCCTGGTCCTCCTTTGGTGGAAATGTTTCCTTTGGCAGTGCCCCCTCAGAGAGCACCTGATGACAAGGGCCCGGCGTGTCTACCCCACAGAGCTGAGCATGGTGTCCCCTCCTCATCCTCACCAGGAGCAGAGCCCAATATTGCCTTTGGGGTTCTAGTACTAGCCAGGCCACACAATCAGGTGTGTGTGGGCTCATCCTTCTATTCAATACAAAAAGTAGTGATTGTAGTGATTGTCCACATCCACACGACTCGGAACTGACCCTCTGCTGAAGGAACTTAGAGTCTGAAGACAGAAAGGTGGGTAGCCTGTCTTTATGGGACATAGCTCTGCGGAAATTTTCAAAAAGGATTGGGCCGAGTCTGGCTTCCCTGAGGAGGTGGCATTTGATTTGGATTTTGAAGAATGAGTAGGAGTTTTCTAGGTGAAAAGGGGCATTTTATGGAAGTGAATGTGAATGTTTTGCTCAGGAAAAAAATAAGAAGTATATGATTAAGTTGAATATGGTAGAAAAATATAATCTTTGGAGTCGGAAATTACTTTTTTGAATTCTCAGTTAATCTCTTTGTCATTCATACTCCCAAGCTGTAGAACAAGGAAATGATACTTTTTCACAGGATGGATTTTTGAATGAATTAGTACATATAAAATTTTAACTGTAAATTGCTTATAAAGCCATTACTTTAATAATGTGTGATGAGACATTCTAGATTCTAGTTCCTCCCACTGCTAGCACCTCTTTCTCCTTTGGAAACAGGCTTCTGACCATCAATTGATTAATTCATTGATTCATCGATTCCCTATTTCCTGATTTCTCTTGCGTAAGCATTGGGGATACAAAAGTAAATGAGATTCAGTCCCTGATCTCAGGGAGCTACCAATCCAGCAAGGTCGTAAGTGTAAACAGAGCTCACCCAGGTGAGACAGGGTGGCTTCGCACCATGAACTCCCTAGCCAACAGGCACCCTGAGCCTTGTTCTGAGGCTGGTGGGGACCCTGTGAACTGTTGAGGCCAGTGGGTCTACTTGGGACCCTGAGAGACTTTGGGACTCTGGGAGAGTTGAAATCTAAAAATTGGTCTAATCAATATTAAATTCAGTTTAGTAGTCATTATTGAGTAGATGAGAAAAGAGCATTTCATGCAAGGACCAGCAGCATTAACAGAGATATGGAGGCAGAAAATGATATTTACTCTCTCTCTCTCTCTCTCTCTTTCTCTATCTATCTATCTATCTCATGCACACACACATACACACACACACACACACACACACACACACTCTTAAATGACAAGTGTGAGCTACCATGAATATAATGGAAATAACCTAGAACGCCCCGCCCCTGCTTTGTAAAGCAGGATTTGGTGCATTAACTTGTCTCCCTTCTTTATCATTACCTTCGTGAGGAAGGAGGGATGCATGCTGGACTCACATGGCAATACAAATGCCCTCTAATTGTAATATAAGACAGGGCGATAGGCCCAAGACGGAGTTCCAGTGAATCAGTATCTGATCTGCATATTAGAGCTGTGTAAGTGTTGGCAGCTCACTTAGGCCAGTGCCTGGCCTTCCCACATCACTGGGTTGCTGTGAAAAGCAAATCTGTTTCAGTCAAGATTCTGTGATTGCAAGTTACAGAAAGCAGCTCAAACTAAATTAGGTTTGAAAAGGAGGGGAGGGGAAGGGATTTTATCAGGCTTGAGGATATCTTATAGAACCCAAGAACAAACAAGGAGCTGGGGTCCAGAAAGGAACCACCTGGCACATGGATGGCATCTGGGAGCCACCCCAATTCGGGGGGGGGGGTCTGAGCAAATAGCCTGTAAGTGTCTATTACATTCTACCCCTTGACTGCATTTGTGAACACTCACAAGGATACCCACAAAAAACAGGACACAACCACCCCACCTCTAACTGTAAATGGGTCCACCTTTCCTAAATGAGAATCAGTCCAAGGTCACATCCAGAGACAAAGGAATATGGCCACTGCTTTGTGCCTCTCCAGGGATGAATGTCCCTCCTCTGGTTTAATTTTCGTCCAGGAGAGGTATCACAATTTGCCATCCTGAAACTTGCATAATAAATGATAAAATTTTACCATTCAAGAAAAGTATAATGGTCACAAAAATCTCTCACTCACTAAAGAAGTAAAGAGACCATTAAATAAACCTCGATAAATTTAAAAGAATTAAAATCATACTGTGTTCTCAGACCACAATGGAATCAAACCGGAAATCAATAACCGGAAGACAAGAGGAGTCACTCCAAACATGTGAAAACTAAACAGCATACTGCTAAAGTAATCATGGATCAAAGAAATATGTTATTACATGGAACTGAATGAAAACAATCAAACAAAAAAAAACAACATATCCAACTCTGTGGGCCCCAGGAAAAGCAGTGCCGTGTTACGTTGATAAAGAGTAAAGTCCCGAGTCAATCATCTAAGTGCTCACCTCAAGGAAAAGAAGAAGAAATAAACTCAAAGGAAGCAGAGAGAAGGAACTAATAAAGAAAACAGGAGAAATCAATGAAATTAAGAACCAGAAAAATAATAGAGAAAATCAATGAAACAAAAATCTGGTCATTTGATCAGTAAAATTAACAAACCTCTAGAAAGACTGATGAAGAAAGGAAGACACAAATTACCAAAATCAGGGATGAAACAGAAGATTTCACTACAGACCCTGCAGACCTCAGTGAGAAAATAATACATGCTACAAAATTCTGCATACGTTAATTTGAAAATGTAGGTGATGTGGCCCTCAAAAACCACAAACTACAAGAACTCACCCAATATGCAATAGGAAATTTGGATAGTCCTATAACTATTGAGGAAATTGAGTTTGTAATTTAAAACTCCCCCTCAAAAAAGACATTTCCAAGCCCCTATAGTTCGATTGAAAATCATTTCAAATATTTAAAGGGGAATTAAAACCAATTTTACACAGCTTCTTCAAGAAAATAGAAGAGGAATGATGAACTCTTTCTAATTCATTTTATGAGGTCAGAATTACTATGAAACCAAAACTAGACAATGACAGCACCCAGCACCCTCTGCAAAAAAAAAAAAAAGAAAAAAAACCTAAACAAACCAATATTCTTTATGCATATAGAGGCAAAAATCCTTTAAAATATTATCAAACAGAATTTGTAAATGTATTTTTAAAAGCATATACACCATGATCAAGTAGAATTTAATCCAGATTTCCAACGATAGTTCAATATTTTAAAAATTGATCAGTATAATCACCATAATAATAGGCTAATGAAGAAAAATCACAAGATCATACAAATTAATGCAGAAAAAAGCATTTGACAACATTCAATACTCATTTCTGATAAAAACTAATAATAATAATAATAAGAGGAATAGAGGGGAACTTCCTTGAGTTTATTATGAAAAGGATCTACAAAACCCCTGCAGCTAACATTTCACTTACTGCAAAATAATGAATGCTTTTCCCCTAAGGTCAGGGCCAGGAAAGGATGTCTGCTTCCACCACGTGTATTCAACAAAGTGCTGGAGGGTCTACCTAGAGCAAAAGGGTAAGAAAAGGAAATACAAGGCATGGAAATTGGAAAGGAGGAAATAAAACTGTTCCTATTTGCAGATGACATAATTGTCTATATAAACAATCCAAGGAATATACAAATTTTAAAAAACTAGAAATTAATAAGTGATTTCAGTAACATGACAGGACACAATATCAACATGCAAAATCAATTGTATTTCTCTACACTAGCTATAACACATGGAAGCAAACTAAAAATATGATACCATTTAGAATTGCTTAGAAGTGGAATACATGTGTATAAATGGAACAGAACGTGTACAGAACTTGTATGTTGAAAACTACAAAATTCTGATGACAGAAATGAAAGAAGATCTAAATAAGTTGAGAGACATGCAGGGTTTTGTATTGGAGAATTCAATATAGTAAAGATGTTACCCCTCCCCCAATCTATATACAGGTTTAATGTAACTGTATCAAAATCCTAGCAAGATGTTTTGTAGATACAGACAAGATTATTCTAAAATTTATATGGAAAGACAAAGGAACCAGAATAGATCAAACAATTTTGATAAAGAAGAACAAAGCATGAGGAATCACCCTTCCTGATTTTAAGACGCTGATTTATATAGCTACAGTAATGAAGATGGTGTTGTCTTGGCAGAGAGACAGACACATAGATCAATCAATGGAACAGAACAGAGAGCTGGGAAATAGATCCACTCAAGTACAGCCAACTAATTTTTGAGAAAGATATAAAGGCAGTTCAATAGAAAGAAGATAGTATTTTCAACAAATGCTGCTAGAGTAATTGTACAACCACAGGCAAAATAATAAACCTTGACGTAAGCCTCACAGTTTACATTCTATAAAATTAACTCAATATAGATCATTGATTTAAATACAAAATGTAAAACTATAAAAATTTTAGTAGAAAATCTTCAGGATCTAGGATTGGTTGTAGAGGTATTAAAGCTGACACCAAAACACAATCCATAACAGAAAAAAAAATTGATAAATTGAACTTAATAAAAATTAAAAACCTTAGCTCTGCAAAAGATTCTGCCCATGGATTAAAAGACAAGCTATAAACCACAAAAAAAAAAAAATTGCAATCACATATCTGACAAAGACTAGTATTTAGAATATATAAAGAACTCTTAAAACTCAACAGCAGAAAATAGGCAAAAGTTATGAAGAAATAGAAAATCATGGAAGAGGATATTTGAAGGGCAAATAAACACATACAAAGATGTTTGCTATCTCTGGCCACTAGAGGAAATGCAAATCAGACCACAATAAGGTATCTCTTCACACCTATCAGAATGACTAAAATAAAAAATAGCAACGATACCAAATATTGGCAAGGATGCAGAGAAACTGATCTCTCATGTTGCTGCTGGGAATGTAACATAGTACTCATGATCTGAAAAAGAGTTTTGTAATTTCTTTCAAAACTAAAAATACAATATAACCCAGAAATCACACCCCTGGGCATATATCCAAGAGAAACGAAAACTTAAAGTCCCCATAGAAGCCTATATGTGAATGTCAGCTTTATTTGTAACAGCGCCAAAGAGGAAACAACCAAAATGGCCTTCAACACATAAACAGTAAAGTAAACTGTGGTCCATCCAGGTCCTGGAATATTACTCAGTAGTGGAAAAAGTGAGATACTAGTACAATGACAGCTTGACAAGATCTCAGGGACACTGTGCTGAGTGAAAAAGGGCAACCCCAAATGTCACATTCTGCATTATACCGTTTCGAAGTAAAAAAAAATTTTAGAAAGCCAACACTGCACACCTTTAGAAGAAAACAGTAAATTATCGGTACTTGCAATGTGTAGATAAATCTCAGAAGATTATATTGTGCAAAAGAAGCCAGGCATAAACAGCGCCTGCTGTATGCTTTCCTTCCTGAGAAGTTCAAGCCCAATGACAACTAATGGGCGGTGATGTAAATCAAACAGCCGTCACTTGGTTTGGGAGAGATGAACTGGGAAGCAGCAATAATGAGACGTAAGAAACGAAAATGTTCTGTAGCTCTTCATCTGGGTGGCACTAAAGGAGTACATAGGTAAAAGGAATCAGTAAGCTGTACATGTAAGTGTGTATGTGTCCGCGTGTCCGTGTGTCTGTGTGTGTTATATGAAAAATAAAAAGAAAGGAAAAAACCTTCTTGTCTTGTGAATTTCTAACCTGCCAGGACTGGGCTCTCCCTGAGGGCAGCTCCTTCTTCCTGGCACCTGGGTCCTTTACCCTTATGCATTTTCCTCTACCCTTGGTCCTGACCTCCAGCCACGGACAGGGCAGAGGAACGATTTTCTTCTCTACTCCCTTCTAGAATGTCCGCTTGCTCCTAGATGATATTTCTGTGCTAACCATTTTTATTGCTATTTCCATATCAGAAGCCTGGGCATGTTTGCTTAGAGCAGGAGATAGCAAATGTGGTCCCAGCTTAGCAACATCTGGGAACTTCTTAGAAATGCAGATTCCAGGCCCACACCCCAGACCTCTGAATCAGCACGGCTTGGGGTGGGGGGGGGCCAGCACTCTGTGTTTTACAAGCCCCCCAAGCCACTATGGGAGCCCCGGGAAGTCGGAAGGCCACCGACCTGGAATCACTGCTGCAGGAAGCCGGCTCTGAGGTGGGTCGGCCCAGGGAAGTGCTCTGCTGCGGCCCAGGAGCTGGGGCCGGTAGCAGCTCCGAGTATTCCAGCACGTGACCCTTCTAGCCGCCAGGGTCACCCCACTTCCAGCGATCTGCCTGAACTTCATCTGCAGGAAGTCGTGAGCAGGGAATTCCGCTGCTACGCTTTGTCAGGGCACATGTTTGCATCTAGACATGGGCAGACCTTGTTTGAAGGCCTGGCTGTTCTCCCACTTCCTTTGGCTGAGCGACTCTATCCTTGAGCTGGTCTCTTCTCCATTATATTTTACTGAAGATTGCTGGGAGGAGCCAGCAGATTCTGCTGCTGAGGTGGCCCGAGTCTGTCCTTGACCACCTGCTGGTAGAGGCTGACAGCTCCTCATGCCATCAGCAAGGCGTTTGCAGTTCTCCCTACCCCCTTAAGGCCTACAACTGCAGCCCCATCCTGAGAACAGTTTCTGTCTTAGTTAAGAATTTTTTGGAAAATTCTGAACAAAACTTGAACAAACTTAGGAGCAAAAGTCTTGAGGCCAGAGGTTATTTAGGGAGTGGGGTTTCTCAAGAAACTCAGGAGGAGGCACTTCACAGCGCCCTGGGAATGAACCGTAACCAGCAAGAGAAGGCAGCAGCCGGAATCAGGGAGTGTTCTTTCTCCAACCTTTAGCTGTCCTTCTCTTGGCACATGCATTTGACGCTTTTCACTTCACAACCCACATCTTTCTCTGCTTCTCAGGGTCCATGAAAGCCTGAAAAGGACCATTCAGTCCAGTGTTAGGTGGACTGCAAGATCATCTCTGCAAGATCGCTGCCTGGCTGCAGTGGTCTCTCCGCCCCTGTCTCTGCCTCAGCACAAACAACCAGACAGTATTTTTGGTCAGGTATCCACTCCCCACCTCCTGTTGTCCAACCAACCGTGGCCAGGATTGGGCTCAGGAAACAAAATCTCTGGGGGCCGATCTTTGAGGATCATGAGGCAACTCTCAGGGAAGAGGGGCAGGGCAGACAGCCCACTCTCTCCGGCAGTGTTCTGCACAGATGCATGCAAACGTGCATGGAGAATCTTATGGCTCCCAAGCGCAATGTTTCATCCTCGTTAGAAATGATAGAATCAATTTTCTTCACTGGATCTCTGTGATGCCTAATTCGTTTTGAAAGGGAAAAGAAAATTATTTCATTTTCAGGAGCTTCAGTGTGAAGGGTAAATTAAATAATGACATGGAGTGCATCATTTGCAGTAATTCTTTTGCCTTCGCCCCTCTCCCAGAAACCACTTTTCTTTTCCAGTCATTAGAGATTATTTCAAATTATTTTGAGGGGAAAAATGCTGCTCTAACAACTATAAATGCCTTATATTGTCGCTCTCAACCTTTTAAAAGACGTTATATTTTGCAAAAATTAAATTGCATCAGACTCAGAATCTCTGGAAACCGAGCAGGCAGACTCCTCCAATTAAGCCTCCTTCCCGCATCTGCTGCAATATTTTGCCAATAAGTCATTCCAATCCAAATATAGTTCTGATTCTCGCAGCACTTTCTGTAGCAATTAAGTGTGTATTTTTTAACATCCCCATGTTGCATTTGGCATTCACTTCCCGACGGCCTCCGTTCCGAGACCACCTGCAGTCTAATTCTGGCCTCCCCTGCACTCTCTGCAGGCTCTAACAAGGTTGCCTGCCTGCCCTCGCCTCGCTTTGCAAATCTACAGTGAACAAAGAAAATCAGTGGCTTCTGTTCTTTGCCACCTGGGAGATGAAGCAATAGACCCTCAGTGCCCCCTCTCAGCCAAGGAGGAGGGGACTCTACCTCCTGCCTAGACCTTACTCCATGCCCAACCCTAATATTCCCCTGCCTACTCCAGAACTCCGCCTGGAAAATGACACCGTGGTTAGTCATACCCGCCAGGGCTGTTCAGTGTCCTACAATCACCATCCCAGTTCATCCTCACAGCACTGCAGGAGGTATTATCACTTCCAGGCCCTGGTGCAGACTGGGCATTCCTGAAGCTGCCTCTGAGATGGGGACTTGTGTGCAGGAAGCTTGCTGGGGAGGTCACCTGGAGAGAAGGAAGGCAAGCAAGAGGGAGCAAGGAACCAGTACAGGTCCCCCAGGGCCACGCAGCCCCACAGCAAAGACCTTTGCCTCCCACAGGGAGCTAGAACCCACATGGCCCCATGGAGGCGTCTCACTAGGGGTGAGGCAGCATGTCCTCACACCCCCACATCAGCCAGTCATTGGACGCAGCACAGCGCGGGGGCCACCACCACCACCTAAAAGAGGTGGGCAGATGGGCCAGGGGGCTGAGGTCCCATAGCAGGTGAGCATAGAAATAGTTTGACCCCATGCTCCAATCCTACACACCCCCAGTATCCCCTCCCCTACTACCTGCCTCCTCCTGCTACCCCCTTCCTGAGCCATCAGACCACGTTCCCCACGCTGCAGATGCACCTGTACCTCCCTTTCTCCCTCTCCTGTCACAACTCCTTGCCAAATCCTAGTGGGGTACACTTCCCAGAAGTCCCAGCCCCCCACGGCCCTCACCTCCTGCTCTGCTGTCCCGGCCTTCCTTGCATGCTCAGCAACACTCCTCTAGACTAGGCAAATCACCAGCACTGCTTTGCATCTCTCCCTGCCTGCCTGCTGCCCCATAGCAGCTATGTGGAACTGCAGCTCAAAGCACAGATTAAGCACGGATCAGGCTTCTTCCCAGAAAAATCCGGGGCCTCCCGCTGACTAGACCCATGAGCAAAACCCAGCTCCCTAGTCTGCTGTCCAGCTTTATCTGTCACTGTTCCTGAGCTCTGAGCACCGCCAGGGGGACCACCCACTGTTCTCAGACACATCCACCCATGACCCCGCCTTCAAAGCCCCTGCCCCACAAGGAGTGCTTAGTATCCACCCGCTGCCTCTTCTCTAGTAGGGAGAAGGCCACAAAACCAGCATGAGTGGCCCATTGCGCAGGCAGCTTAGGAATTGGAAGGCATTGCAGTACATCCCAGCGTAGCTAGAATAGGAAAAAGAGAGACTGGTGAGGTAAAAAGGAGTAGAAAAGTTATTCAGAAGTGAGAAGGGAGAAACACACTAAAAATCCACAGGTAAATGCAACAATTTGCCTTTCATTACCTTGCCACACTCATTTTACTGTAGTTAAATGTGTTAGGAAACCTAAGATCAAATGTGTAAAAAAAATTGAAGTATCGACTAATATTCCTCACCTGTTGTAGGGGTCAAACAGTGTTGCCCCAAAACTCACGTCCACCCAGTACCTCGGAGCATGGCCTTATCTGGAATAGGGTCTCTGTAGACGTCATCAGTTAAGCATCTTGAGATGAAATCATCCTGGATTTAGGGTGGGCCTAAAATCCAGCTACTGGCATCCAACTACTGGACACATGCACACAGGGAGGAGGAGACCATGTGACTGTGGAGGCAAGGTCGGAGTGATGCTGCCACCACCAAGGAACACCTGGACCCACCAGGAGCTGGAAGAGCCAAGGAAGGGTCCTCCCCGAGGGCCTCCGGAGGAAGCGCAGTCCCGCCCGTGCCTTGCTTTGGACTTTGGCCTCCAGATCTAGGAGAGAACAAATTTCTGTTGTTTTAAGCCACCAAGTCTGTGGTAATGTGCTCTGGCAGCCCTAGCAAACTATTATAACACATCTGCGAGTCGAGAATTGTCATAAAACGAATTACTTGTGTCCATGTTGCATTACCATTGACTCAACATCAGTTAATCCCAAGTCTAAATTTGACAAAACATCTCTCGAGACACAAGGCAGCCCCCACATCAAATGTCTCACCTTTAAAGGAGGCGTGGCGGGCACACAGAGGACAGATGAGCGGCAGGTGTCTTGGGAGAACTGCTGTGTCCCGGGCGAGTATCCAGGCTCCTCCAGTGCCAGAGGCTCGGCCAGTGCGAGCCATGGAGACTGGAGCGGGTGTCGGCCACACTCTGCATTCCTCGTGCACCACGTTGTGGGTGAATATTTGTGTTCCCTCTCCCCCAGAATCCATATGTTGAAGCCCCAACTCCTGATCTCATAGCTTCAGGACCTTTGGAAGGTGACTAGGTTTAGGTGAGGCCATGAGGGCGAAATGTTCGTGGGATGAGCGTTCTTCTAAGAACACACTCCAGAGCTCACTCTCTCCACCAGTGAGGGCACGGCGAGGAAGTGGCTGTCTGCGTGCTGGGAGGAGAGCCCTTGTGAGGAACGGAATTTTCCAACATCTTGATCTGCGACTTCCAGCCTCCGGAACTGTGAGAAACAAATATATGTTGATATCTGCTGTTCAAGCCTCCCGGTCTGAGCTATTTCGTTTTGGCAGCGCAAATGGACTGACACAACACAGTCATCCTGGAGGTCCAACCAAGCCACATCCTGGGCGAGGCAGCTACAACCCATCAGCCAGGCCCTCACCAGAAGCAGAGCAAGGGGTGGGTCTGGTCGGTTTGAGTAGCACTCTATGGGCAAGCCACCCACATCGGCCTCCATCGCTCTGTGGTAGTCGGCAGTGCGGTGAGAAGGACGTGCAGCCAGTGACACCTGGTCTGGAGCAGGGTCCGTACCAGCTGGTGGCATTTGCCTTGCACCATGGATTTCCTAAAGCTTTTTTTTTTTAATTTTGTGATTATTTCTGAAATATGCCTGACTTCGTCTGCTATAAAAACAGTTAACAGAGAAAAAAATTGAGATGATGGTGAGTATTACGTATTATCTTTTGGGATATTAAGAATATGTGGGTTATGTTGGTGGTACTACGCTTATGAATGGACTTGTCAATTATTTTCTCTACAGACTTTTCATATAAATTGTTCTTTGGGTTTATAATTTCTCTAAAGAAAAATATACATTTTTTTGGAGATTATTCTGTATGTCCTCTTAGCAACAAATGGACTTTTACCAGGTTTAAATACAAAGTGTACCCTAACAACTTTTAAAAAAATCATTACTACAAATATAACCACTGCTCCCCTGTTCCCATTCATATCCCATTTCTCCTTCTCCTCCTCCTCCCCGCAAGATATAAAAAATCACTTTCTTTTTTAAAGAGGAAGACTATTGGAACTGTCTTCCATTTATCTGTGTTCCGTTTCAAATAAATAATATACAAAGAAAATCAAAGCCAATTTCCATCTTTAATTTTTAAAAATTTTCTTGAACTAGTAATAGAAGAAAGGCATTGCTTAACATAATAATAATGAATAATTCATCTCAAATGATCTAACATTTATTTTATGGTGACACATTGGAGGCATTTTTATTAAAATCTAAGACAAGACAAGAATATTTGCTACCACTAATAAATTTTAAGTTCCCCTTGGACATTCTAATCAATGCAATATAAAAAGAGGGGAAAAAGTTCAAACACTATAAAGAAGAAATAAAAAATTTTATAAATGATATAACTGTTAATTTATAAAAATGCTTGCTTTGAATTTATTTTGCTCTTCTTTTTCTATTTTCCTAATGTCAAAGATTAGATATTGATTTGAGACTTTTCTTATTTTTTAATATAAGCATTTAATAGTATAAATATCTCTCCAAACACTGGTTTAGTTGCACCCTACAAATTTTAATATATTTTAATTTTTGTTCAGTTTAAAATTTTTTCCTGTTTCCCTTGAGACCATCGCCTTGACTAATTGATGATTTAGAAATATATTGTTTAGTTTCCAAGTGTTCAGAAACTTTCCTCTTTTCTTTCTGTTTTTGATATTTAGATAATTCCATTATATACAGAAAGCATTCTTTGTTTTATTTCATTTCTCTTAAATTTGCTAAAGTTTAATTTTGACCCCGGATATGGTCTATTGTGGTGAATGTTTCAAGTTCACTGGACAAGATGGTGTATTCCTCTTTATTGTGGTGGAGTGCTTTACAAAACAGTTAGATGCAGTTAATTGATGGCGTTGTTCAGTTCTTCTATATCCTTGCTGATTTTCTGTTTTGTAAGTTACTGAGAGAGGAATGTGGAAATCTCCAGCTGTAATCGTGGATAGTCTATTTCTCATTTTTCCTCCATATATTTTTAACTTCTGTAATTTCTAAGTGCCTGCACACTTAGGAATGCTATGTTTTCTTGGTAAATTTGTCCTTTTTATCATTATGTAATGCCACTCTTTGTCCCCAGTAATATTCTTTGCCCTGAAATCTACTTTGTTTGAAAATAATATAGTCACTCCATTTTCCTGAGTTTCCAGAGTTTTCATAATATATGGTTGTGCATACTTCCACTTTGACCTAGCTATATCATGATATTCGAAGTAAGTTTCTTCCAAAAAGCAGAGAGTTAGGTCACTTTTTCATCCATTCTGACATTCTCTGTCAATTTAATTGGTGCACTTGGGCCACTTATATTTAATTTAATTATTGCTAGGTTTGGATTTAGATCTACTGTTTTATTTCTTGTTCTATGTCTATTTCCTCTGTTTTTTATTCCTCTGTTTCACCTTCCCTTTTTATGTGAATTATTCGAACATTTTTAATAATCCATTTTAATTCATCTGTTGTGGTTTACATCATAACTCTTCATATAATTTTTATAGTGATTGTTCTCAGGATTACAATATGTTTACTTAACTTTTCACAGTCCACTTAGAATTCATCTTTTACTACTTCAAGTGGAATATAAAACCTTTATCACAGAGGCCCCTTTATCCTCCCCCTCTCTATTGTTTTCTTATAAATTACATCTATACATATTGACGATTCTACCAAGCAATGTTATAAATTTTACTATCCCTTGTCAACACATTTTGATGGATTTAAGAGAAGAATAGGCTATTTCATTTACCCGGATATTGACCATTTTTGTAGCTCTTCCTTCACTCCTGATGTTCCATTTTCCTCTGGTAACTTTTTCCTTCTGCCTGAATAATTTTCTTTAGCAATTATATTGGAATGGGTCTTCTGGTATTTAGTTCTCTTAGTTTCCCTTTATCTGAGAATGTCTTTATTTTACTTTCAATTCTAAGGATATTCTCTCCCTGGATGTAGAATTATGGGTTGACAGTTCTTTTCTTTCAAAACCGTTTTTTCTCTTCCCTCTGCTCTCCAGGGTCTTGATGAGAATCTACATCATTTGAATCATTGCTGCCGTATAGGTACTGCAGCATTTTTTAAGAGGTGCTTTCAATATTTTTTTTGTCTTTGGTGTTTTTATGGTATATCTTTGTTAATTTTCTGTGGGTTTGTCTTGCTTGTGATTAGCTGACCTTAAATCTGTAGGTAGATTCGGATCTTTTGCCAAATTTGGGATGTTTCCAGCTATTACATCTTTGAATATATTTTCTGCACCATTCTCTTATTTCTCCATTTCTGAGAACCCCAAGACACACATTTTACACCTTTTAGCATTGTCTCACAGGCCACTGAGTTTCTGGTACTGTTTTATTATCTTTTTCCTCTGTAGTATTAGAAAGTGACACTCCTGTCTTATCTCCACTCTGCTATCTAGTGTATTTTTAAATTTTGGTTATTGTGTTTTTCAGGTTTACAGTTCCCATTCAGTTTTCCTTCATATATTTTATAACTTTTCTGAGATTTTCTATCCCTCCATTTGTTTCAAGATTGTTTGCTGTTACTTCTTGAAGCATTTTTATAATAATGGCTTTAAAGTCTTTGATAATGCCATCATCTGTGTCATTTAGGTTTCTGTGACATCTGTGTCATTGGTTTCTGTTGATTGTCTTTTCCTACACAAGTTGATATTTTTCTAGTTATTTGTGTGCAGAGTAATTTTTGTATCCTGAACATGTGGAATTAGGTTAAGTTTAGGCCACAATTTCCAACCTGCCTTCTGTGGGTGGCAGTCTCAGTGTCATTTCTATTTTCAAACCCTCTGTATTACTATTCAGATTCATCCCAACTGTGTGCTACCCACAGGCCAGTCTGAGTCTTTGGCAGCAGTTCATCCCATATTTCATGTCTCAAAATCTTTGGTGTATTATTTAGAGTCAGGTCTGTGTATACACAGCATGGGGGTAAACCCAAGAGTTCACAAAGTTTACAAACATCTTTATCAATCCCTCCCTCTTTGTGATCTCCCTGGTACTTTCTGATTCCCTGTTGATATCACTTTGGGACCTGGTGCTTTTGTTACTCTGCTCTGCCATGCACTTCTTATGATATCGTGAGCCAAGTGGTGGACAGCCAGAGAAAAAAAGAGGCAACAGGAGTTTGTTCCCCAATCTTGGGACACCAGCTCTTCTGATTTTGGAGGGAGTTTCCTTTCCTTAGAGTTGTAAGCACCTGGGGACCCTGCTACTGTTGCTGTTGTCCTTCCTACTGCTTCTGCCACTAGGAGATTGCCTGGGGCTGAAGCATGGGAGAAGAGAGAAAAGAAACAAGGTAGAAATATTTCACCCACTGTTTCTGAGTGTTCAGTCTCTTTTTCCATTCCATTCTTTGAGCCAGAGCTAGAGGGCTTCTCCTGGGGCTCTCCCTGCCCATGTCGTCCCACTTCTGGTCTGTGAGCTGCCTCAAAGACTGAGGCAACTTGAGTTCAGGCTGAGGATACCAAGGAAGAAAAAAGTACAGGAACCTGCTTCTGGTTTAGTGGTACTTCAAATTCTCATCTGCTTCCAAATCCATCTGCTATTATGGGATTCTCACCTTTCTACTTCATGCACTCTGTCCAGGCATCACATCTGCATTCAGTGGGAGAGACAACCAGAGTGTGCTTCCTCCACTTAACCTCAACTGGAACTCCACCCAGTTTTTGGTTTTATTTTTACTTTTAAATCTTTACCCTTTTGAAGTTTGTTTTGATGTTGTAAGACCTTATAATATGGCTAGCTTGTTGTTCCAACACAATACAGTCCATATTTTCCCACATGCTGTTCCTTGGATTTATTTCATATGTAAGTTTAATGAATTCAAAGAAAACTACAATGAGTTTTTATTTGAGTTGTTGGCAAGGTCACATTTGGAAATAAGTAATTGAGATGACCAAAGCTATTTTTCAGAAAGAGGAGTAATTGTATGTGGGTTGTGCTACCTTTCATAACATATAAAAATACCATTTAATCAGTGAATAGATGAGCTGTTGTTGCAATCATAGACAGATCAATGAAGCAAAAGATAAAAGAAAGACGTAAATATATACCCACCTTCCTAAACACAAAAGGAAAGGTAGTATGTGGCAGGGCACTGGTAAGATTTTATTTATATGCTGGCAAAGAAGTTCTGAAATGACAAGGAACATGACATAAGAAGCCAATCATACCTGTATACTATCAGTATTAAAGTACAAGGGTATGGGTACACATGATTAATAAGCTGCAAGTCATAGAATCAGGCTAGGAAAGAAAGAAATTGGGGCTGGGCCAGAGCCCGTGGAAAACCACATCTACTTTGATTGTTCTCTGTTAAAGCCACCAGTTTGTTCTCCAAGAGCAAAATCTCTGCTTGAGGCTGAGGGTAGATGAATGTGCCATTGCTCGAACAAAAGGAAATTCAAAATAAGATTGATAACCAGAGACAGGAAACTAATTTCTCCAGTTAAGATGTGGAGAAGGGGTGGGGTGGGGCATGTTTAATAATAACGTGGGAAAGATAAGCACGGAAAATTAACGAGCCCATGAATCGCTAATCAAAAATCAAAACACAGAAGTCCTCACTAGCATCAATTTTTTTATGGTGACTCCTTCTAGATTTGACTCCAGTGAAAATTACCTCCAAGAAATTGCTGGCTGCATTCCGGGGATTTAATCACATTAAAATGTAATCTCGGTATATTCTTCCTTAGTGATTAAAAAAGAAAGGAAGAAACCAGAGAACAAAGAAAACCTTTCAACGTAGTGGGCAAGTCATTTAGTATTTATGGAATTCAGGTAGTTTTTTGGATATAAGGAGCACTTAAATTCAAACGGATAGTATGGAATCCTAAAAACACTTGAGAATAAAATGAGATAACAAAATTAAGCTGAAAATATATAGAACTATAATATATCCTCAGTATTGTATTATCAATATCTCTAAGTCATATAAGCCAATATGAACCACATCTCTAGGTCCACTTAGAGTGAAGGGAAGACTCTGTTACTGTCAAATCACGGTTCTCCACACCCAGAGGACCATACTGAATGCTGGCTGGACAGTCACCCGGCTTGGCTTGAATTCCTGCCCTGGGAGAACACCATCTCACTGAGGGCCTGTTCCATGATAGAAAAGCTCTATTTTTTAGAAAGCATTCCTACAGTTTTGACAAAAATCTGCCTTCCTGTGGCTTCTGCCCTTGTGGTCCTAGTTGCACCCCCAGATGCAGCTAGAACATCTGCTCTGTGTCTACTTCCAGATCATGTGCTGTCTGAGGGCATTTTGCAGGCAGTATTCCTGGTACCTTGGACCTATCCTCACACAGCAGGGCTTACCAAACACTCAGGATCTCAGGGCCTTTCAGATGGCCACTGTCTCTATTAAAGGAAGAGAAGCAACACTGGCAGCAGCAGAATAGTGACAACATCTAACACCTAATGGTGTGGTGAGTGTAGACCCTGTTCTGCACAGAGCACGTGTTGCTACATGCAGGACACTTAACGGTCTACAACAGAGGAAGAGAAAAAAATGGGAGAAGGAAGGAAATATATTAGTGTCTTTGACTTATTTTCACTCCACCTCTTTCTCAAGTTTTGTTAAAATACAAAGTATATCTGATCTTTGCCCCTGGTTCCTGGCACAGAGCTTCAGAAACACTCTGAATTTCCTGAGTGGTAGGAGTGTCTTGTCTTTGTGTCAATGAGATGACTCCCAGTGGCCTCTAGGTAGCTTCAAGATGGGGCTGGTGGCTAGAAAGACCATGCTCCTTAGGAGAGGGTTAGAACTTTCAGCCCCAATTCACCTCCAGGGAGGGGGGGTGCTGGAAATCCAGTTCAATCACATGGCCAGAGATTTAATCAAGTTTGCCTCTGCCAGGAAGAGTCAATAAAACTGAACACCAGGATCAAGGAGCTTCCTGGTTGGTGAACACGCCCATGCGCCAGGAGGGTGGGGCTCCCCAACTCTGTGGGAACAGAAGCTCCTGCTCTCGGAACCCTCCTGGGCGCCACCCGACAGCCTCTCCATCTGGCTGTTCATCCGTATCCTTTATAATAAAACGGTAACCATAAACACAGTGCTTTCCTGCATTCTGTGACTCATTATAGCCAATTACCACACTTGAGAGGGGCTGTAGGAACCCCTGAATTTGCAATCAGCCAGGCAGAAGTAGAGACCTCACTTGTGGCCAGCGTCTGAAGTGGGGGCAGCCTCGTTGGGGACTTTGCCCTTTAGCCTGTGAGGTCTGCACTAACTCCAGGTGTTCAGTGTCGGATTTGAATTGAACTGTGGGATGCCAGCTGGTGTGGGAGAATCGGTGTGGGAACACACAAGCAGCATGTGCGTTTGAGCAAAAAGGCGTAGCAGTTGCTCAGGGGAGACAGTGTCTGCCTTAACAGCTGTTAAAGAGAACCAGAGCTGGGTGGTAGCTGAAGCGCCAAAAACAGATTCTATTCGGAAACTATTACAATAGGGGAAAAGAGACCTCACCACAGAACTGGGCTCAACTCCTAACACAGCGAGGACAAGTGGGAATTTATAGCCGAAGAGCAGTTTGGAAGGATCAGTGAGTGGAAAATTTCTAAGAGGAGACACCAGGGTAGGGGCTTCTGGCTAAGCCGACCTAGCAGGACACTTGCAGAAGACAGGCCAGACACCACATGGGAGGTGGCGGGGGATGAGGAACCTGATCGGATCCCAAGAGTCGGAAGGTTGTCTCTAAACTGGCTTATTAGGATACTTGCTAAAACTGTATTCAGCAAGGGCAGAAGGCCAAGGTCGAGGCCTAGTCGAGAAGAGGGCTCCAAGGGGCCTGGCTAACATGTGGTCAAGGAAAGTCTTTACCACAGCAAGGGCTTCTTGGGTGGACTTGGTATTGGGCACACCAAATGATGTAGGACAGAGAATTACAAACATCTTTGTCCGTGTGTGTCTGCCACGAGATAAATTTCTTGCACTCAATAATGTATTCTAGACATTTGTAAAAACATGTAACGTTTGTGGGCTGGAGTGAGCGAGCATCTCTTGAGGTCCTGCAAGGGCAGAGACTCTACCATAGGGTTAATTTAAGGGAAGGAGAAGGCATGAGACAGAACTGGAGATGCCACTGTGGTCCATGGGTCCCTGATTCCACAACCCAGACTCCTTGCCCCTGTTTTCTCCAGGCCGGGGATCCACAGAGCTACAAGAAGCTGCCCCCAAATAGAAGGGGTTGGTAGCACTGATTAGAATAAACACTTCCAAGAGCATCTTGATTAGATAAGCCCCCAGCTGGCTTTTGCCATAGTCATTCACCTTAGGAAACAAAACACTCACTAAAAATAGTTCTCTCCTAGGACTCAAGAGGCAAAGGGCTTTTGGAGGCAGGTTTTCTGGGGATTTAATTATTGCTGCTGCGTTCAACCCAATTTGATGAAAACTCACTGAGTCTCTCCTTCGGGCCAGCATCCTGTGAGGCCCTGGGAGGGTGGAGGTCTGGTCTGACTTTGATGGACATCTACCCTTCAGGGAGGCCTCAGTTTATGGGGAGGAGAGGAGAGGCAGGGCACTGCCGGACCAGGCAGGCTTCGGCCCTTTCCCGTCCAGGCCAGTGGCCAGGGCTGTGAGCACCCTTCTCCCTGCAGCCCCTCTGTCATTTGAATAAAGGGACTCAGCCTGGAGTCAAAGGAGAGTTAGTGGCCAAGTGCAGACCTACCCTGAGGGGGGTGCCAGGCCATCTGTGGCAGGATGTGTGCTCTCCCCCTCTCCCCCTCCAAGGCAGGGGCTTCCCTAACTCACCTCTGTCAGATGCTTGACATATGTTTTCTCCATTTTGCTTAAAGAGAGCACAGCGTCCTCCCGGCTCTGTGGACAGAGGTGAGCAGGGTGCCTGGCTTTGGTGTAGACAGCGGAGCAGCACGGGGCAGGGAGCCATTACAAGAGCAAAGTTCCAAGGTTCCCGTCAAGGACTATCTCATGAACCCTCAACATGCTGCACAAGATAAGGCATTCTCATTCTCTGCTGCCGCTCTGAGCTCAGGACCCCTCTCCGCCCCGCCCCCACCTCACCTGCTCAGATGGCTGGCAGGCTGCTCGCCCCACCCCATGCCTCTGCTGCACCCCTCATCCAGGGTCCTCTCTCCTGGGCTGTGTGCTGGGCAGGGACGCTCGAGGGGGATCTTGGGCCTAGGAGCCAGCATCCCCTGGGAACCGTAGCCAAAGCTGCCCCTGCCTGCTCCCATGGCCCTGGGCCCAGCCACAGCCACATGTCCCTCTGCTCTGTCTGTCCCTCTGTGGCTAGAGGAGAAGCCGCACGTGAGCAGAGCAGCAGGTCTGTGTCTTCAGCGCTGGGAGCACAGCCACCCCCCTTGTGGGATGATAGACCACTGTTCATTGAAGTTGGCCGACACAAGCCTGTGCCGGAACAACCCCTGCAGCACGTGAGGATTCTCCCTTCATTCTCACCCGAGCCTCTTCCTACGAGGACTCATCAAACCGTACGTCCTCAGCTCTGACAGGGCACCTTTCAGGGCCCGGAGGCAGCATTTTGCAGTTCTGTGCAGTGCGTGGACCGAGAGGCTGACGACCTGCTACTCGGCTGCCCTCGTGGAGGGCTGGCCACATCTTTGCCATTGTTCTCCATTGTTCTCAACCTGGCCGGCGTCACTTCCTCATTTACAAAAGGCAGGTGTGAGGCAGTAGCTTCCCCAAGACCCTCCCAGGCTCTGACAGTCTATGATTTTTAGTGCCAGGAGTGCTAGGGTGGGAAGGCTTGGTAGGTGCTCACGCGCCAGTGGGGAAAGATTTTTCACACAGAGATTAAGATACATAAGTAAAATTTATTTTGTCATTTAGAAGGACAGAAAGAATGAGAAAGAAATAGAGAGAGAGAGAGAGAGAGAGAGAGAGAAAAAATGGGGTGGGGAAGAGAGCAGAGAGATGGTGTGGCATCCCAAAGAAACAGAAGCGAGATGCCAGCAGCGAGGCCAAGTGACTCTGATTTTAAGGGGGACGAAGAGAGGAAAAAAATAGGGATGGCTGTCCATGGATAACAAAAGTGGCAGCAGGCAGATAACAAAAACTGCAAGGATGTCAAAGTCCACGACTTGGTTTCCTGCCCTTCCTTGGAGAAGGGATATCACAGGCGATGTGACTCTGTCCTCGAGATGTGGTGGAGGCTGTAGCTCGTTCTGCTGTTTACTCAGGAACTCTGTAAAAGCAGATTCTCAAAATCAGTTTTGAAAGAGAGAGATTTACATCTCTTTCTCGTCCATTCAGCTTCCTTCAGAAGTTGTACCAAGCAGAACCCCTGCAGGGCACCTGTGTGAACTAAAATAAAATCTTAAGGCTCACCCCCCCACCCGCTGACTGAATGGACCTCCTCTTGGCCAAGGGGATATCCTAAAACTAAATTGCCTGCCACAAACAGGGAGGTCAGACATGCCTGATCTTGCCCCCCCACCCCCACCCCACTTCTTGGAGACATCCTTTGTAACCTATTAACAGGCCTAAGAGTATGCAAGACAAATCTGCAGGTCCTCAATTTACACAACAAATATGTCGGGTGGCTTATCTCTGATTAACGGCTCCTTATATTAGAACGTTAGAAGCCTTTAGACAAAGCATCATGTCTTTAACCAATTAAAAGTCAAAGAATCTTTAAACCAACCTATAACCTGTAAGCCCTCCCTCACTTCAAGGGGGTGCGCCTTGTCGCGCCAAACCAATGTATGCCTCCCACGTATTGATTTACGACTTTACCTGTAACCCCTGTCTCCCTGAAATGTATAAAACCAAACTGTAACCCAGCCACAGCGAATTTACTTGCTCAAGCCTTCTCGGGCTTGATTCTGGGTCATGGTCCTCAAATTTGGCTCAGAATAAATCCCTTTAAAATTATTTTACAGAGTTTGGCTTCTTTTCCGTTGACATCTGTTAGTGAGAGAACTCGTAGGATTGATCTTTTTTTTCTTTTTTTTGAGACAGAGTCTCACTATTTTGCCCGGGCTAGAGTGCCATGGTGTTAGCCTAGCTCACAGCAACCTCAAATTCCTGGGCTCAAGCGATCCTACTGCCTCAGCCTCCTGAGTAGCTGGGACTACAGCCATGCACCGCCATGCCCGGCTAATTTTTTCTACATATTTTTAGTTGTCCGATTAATTTCTTTCTATTTTTAGTAGAGATGGGGTCTCGCTCTTGCTCAGGCTGGTCTCGAACTCCCGAGCTCAAACAATCCGCCCGCCTCGGCTTCCCAGAGAGCTACGATTACAGACACGAGCCACCGTGCCCAGCCTGATCTTTAACCGTTACTGGGGAAATTGTAGGATTAGGTATTTTCCTGCTGTTTTTGCAAGGCTGCCCCTTTCCATGAGCCCACATTCCTTCTTCTGGGATGAGGAATTGCATCTTAGAAGGAGAGACATCCAGGTGGCCAAGGCCTGGTGTCCCACGACCTCTGCTTCCCCTGTTAGAGGAGGACTCGCTGATAAGACAAGGGCCCCCTCCCATGAAGTCCTCTCCTGTCCTCCCAGGAGGGACACTCTCAGGAAAAGGTGTTGTGGGCAGTCTGTGTGGTGCCTGCAGCACCTGTCCAGGTCACCCCTGACCTAGGCTGCCTATCTGGCTTCGCTGGGGGAGGACACAGAGCAGGTGTTCAGGGAGAGCGTCCAGACCTGGTGTGAGGCCAAGGCTGCCAGCTGGAGGCTTGTGGATCAAACCTGGCCTGTGGAAGTGGCATCTAAAGGTTTTTTTAAGCCAATATTTAAAATTTGTAACTTTTCACATGAAAATCCATATTCTGGTTCTGAAAAAATCCTCATGAATCCTTCTTGCAGGAAGGCTCATTGACAAGTGAGGCTCACCTGCTAGGCACAGTGACCCCTGGCAGCTCCTCTCATTGTGTTCCCAGCCTGGGCCTGGGGGCCTTGAATATGCAACCCCTGGGGAAAGGGAGCTGAATAGTTAACTTCTTGGACTCTGCACATATTTCCAATGTTGTCATTAGGAGGGAACTAGTTCATTTAACAATGCGTGGGCTTGAATGATCCAATTAAACCTTAGACCTGGAGTGTGAGGCCTCCCACTGCTTCCTAGCCCAGGGTGCTGCAGCAATTGGGTGTGCCCCACTGCTGAGAGCTGTGCTCAGGCCTGTTCCCAGATCCCACCATGGCCAGAGCCACGTCAGCCTTGAGCTTGGACCACCAGATGCCAACGTTTCTGGATATTTATCCCTGGGAATTCACCAAAATGTTATCTACACCAGCAAATGCTGGAGCCAGCCTCAGAGTGGCCACACGGGGGTGGGGTGGGGACAAGAACCGTGTATGTCATTTATTCATCCAAATCTCTCATCGTTCTTTTTCGATACTAGCTACAGATAAACAATGTCTTCATAGAGCTCCATCCTGGGGGGAAGACATAAGTCGATACTTGCTGGGCATGTAAGGGCATGGCTGTCGCCCCCCTGAGGGGTGATAGAAGGCCTGGCGGACTGGCCCTGGTAGTAGACAAGCGTCAGTAGGAAATGCGCACATTCTCGGATCTTTAACAGTCCTTCTTTCGCGACACACCAGTTGGAACGACCGCGTGTCTGGAACACTAACAACATCAAGTGCCGGTGAGGCTGTGCAGCGGCAGGACTCTCATTCACTGCTGGCGGGAATGCAAATGGTGCAGCCACTTTGGAGGACAGTTTGGTGGTTTCTTATCAAACTGAACATGCACCTTCCCATATGATCCAACAATCGTGTTCTTTGGTTTTTAACCAAAAAAGTTGAGAACTTATGTCCACACAAAAGCTCATACGCCAATGTTTATAGAAGCTTTACTAATAGTTGGGAGAGTTAGAAACAACCAAGATGTCCCTCAGTAGATAAATAAACTGTCAGCACTAAAAAGAAATAACCATCAAGCCGTGAAACAGCAGGTGGACACTTAAATGCACATTTCTAGCGAAAGAAACCCGGCTCTGTGGTGCACTGGACAGAGCAGTGGGCTTCCTCTAAGCGAGAGACGCCTGCCTGAAACGGCTACACACGTGAGCTCCCACTACACAGCATTCTGGAACAGGCAAAGTTGTGAGAGAGTAGAAAGACCGGTGGTTACCAGGGGTTGGGGTAAGGGAGGGATGAACAGGTGAAGCACAAGGGATTTCTAGGGCAGTGAAACTACCCTGTACGATCCTACAATAGTGGATATACGTCATACATTTGTCAAAACCAAAAGGATGTACGACATGAACCCTAATGTACACTATGGGCTCTGGGTGATAATGACATGTCAATGCGGGTCCATCGATTTTAACAAATGTTCCACGCTGGTGAGGGATGCTGACGATGGGGGAGGCCGTGCATGTGCGGGGCCAGGGTATATGTGGGAAATCTCTGTGCCTTCCTCTCAATTTTGCTGTGAACCTAAAACTGCTCTAAAAAAAAAAATTAAGTCTTAAAAATATCAGGAGGTAGGCTCAATCCTACCAGAAATACTTGCTTTAAAATGTCATACGACTTAAAAGAAATCCACAGGGTCCCTATGGTACAATCCTTTAAGAGTTCTTCTAAGGCAATAAGATCACACAAATGGAATTTGGAGATTTAAAAGAATGAACACCTGGGAATTATGTTATCCCAATGCTAACATTAAAAAACACAGTGAATTTTAAAAAATACTTTAAAGATTGATAATATGTATTTGCAACTAAAAGAACTGGGAAAGAAAAGAATGGGGACACAAATAACAATGACAAGGACAATCCCCACAGCTCTGGCCGCAGCAGCACAGGAGCCGTGGTGACATCCACGCAGGCCGAGCGCCAGTGAGGCCAGCCCCGAGCTCTGACTTTGCACTTGTTCCGGGATTTCTGCCCTGGAGAGGTGAATCGGTTCCCACTTCCCAGAGAGTGGACAGAAGCCCAGGGAGCTGGGCTGGGCATGCAGGACTCTAGGCCTGGAAGGCAGGGATGAGCGGACACACTGGCTGTCCCAGGGCACAGCTACTTGATGACTCGCTGAGGGGCCAGGCTGGGAGCAACAGAGGGACTCTGACTCCCTCGCTGAGGCCAGGAGCGCCACATCCCCTTGCAAACTCCAGGATCAGCACCAGGTCTGGCCCCCCTCGGAAATGGGCTGGGTGGCGCCTGGTGTGGCAGACAGAAAAGTAAGCCACACAGGGGCTGGTCTTAGGAAGGTTCACAACTGCAGGAATCGACGGATGTCAACACTCTGGACCCAAGCCGAGCTGGCTCCCTGCTGGAGCACATTCGAGGATGACGGCTACTGAGAAGGCAGCTCGAGTCATGTCCCTGGCGTAGGGGGTGCTCTCAAGAATTATCTGAAACAAGTTTGTGGGATTGTGTGGGTAGGGGGCCAGGCCCTGCACCAGAAGTCTCAGCCCTAGATCAAGGGGGGCTGGGACAAGAAGGGGAACTAAAGAGGAAGGGGAACTGACCAGGGAGGGGGACTGGACAGGAAGGGGACTGGACAGGAGGGGGACTGGGCAGGACAGGGTCTAGACAGGTAGGGGGACTGGAGGAGAAGGGACCTGAACCAGAAATGGAATTGCGTCCTCACAGAGCAGGTACCTCCGTGTTGCTGGGGCAGCACCAGGCAATGGCAGGGACAGAAAGTCACAGCAGCCTTTGTACGTGGGCCGTCACTTGCACCAGGCACCATGGTGCCCTTAGTCCACGGTTTGCCTCACTCCGCCCCCCTCCTGGCTCCACCTCAAGGAGAATGGTCATCTGCTTCTTCAGCCTGCCATCTGCACGTGCACAGGACCAGAGGGCCCAGAATTTCCTTAAGAAGGCTAAGCACGTACTGCTGTGCCCTTCTCACAAGGACGCTGCACTTTCGAGTCTCGTAAAAGCTAGACTCACTGCTGTGCTTATTTGAAAATCCCCTTCAGCAGATTCCAAGGTGTTTGCGCACGCCCACGGGCAGACCCGCCCTACACAAGGAGCAATGTCCCCACAGCCCAGGGCTCCCAGCCTCCTCCAAGGGTGGGGCTTTGCCGCCGCTTCTTACACACTTCCCAGGACGCACCTCTCCTGGGAAGGGGACATGTCAGACCTTGGGCTGGTCCCACTTGTAGCACACCTAGCAGGAATTCCGTGCGGTGTGTGGCACCAGGGCTCTTTTCCCTAGTTTTGAGTCTGTGAAGGTTTCCCTTGTTTTTGTTTTTCCTTGGTCATCTGTTTGGTTCCAAGTATGGGGATTCAGGAGTTGATTCTGAGGGCCCCTCTCCTTGGCCACAGATGTCACCATGTTCTTTCAAGGCCACTGGCCCTCGTGTTTATAATGTGGACAAGTTGGTAAGAATGGGTTGGGTTGACAGAAGGTCATGCTCTGGGTCATAACCAGCAGCCACCTGGGCACTGGGAATCCTGGCCCCACACCCGGGCCTTGCTCCGAGTTTATGAGTCCTGGAAGTTCGCTTGTAATTCAATGAGTTCCAGCACTTGGGACTTTGCTTTAAATGCTCCCTAAATGACTGAGATTTCCAAATATGCAAAATTAGCATTAAAATCTCCAGAGAGCAAAGTCTCCTTATAAGATCAGCAGTTCTTTTGACTTCCTTAGAAAATATTCCCCGTGCTCACATTTTGTTACGTGTCACCTTGCAGCACAGCCGGGCACGGAGAGGCTGCGGCTTGGAACAGTACAAGGTAAAATGCTGCGACCTGTGCAGCAGGGTCTGCGTTCTGGGACTGGGGACAACCACCCAGATCATCACACCCCTCCACGTGCCCCAGCACCGACCCACACGCTCCATCACTCGGGCCTTGGCCGGGCTCTCACCCCGCCGCATCCTCTTCCTCTCCTGCAGCCAGGGAGGCGGGCGCGCAACGACCGAGCGGGCTGAGCTTCCGGATTTGCAGACGCTACTTCACTACATTCTTGCAGTAACGTCGGGAGACAGTCGTTATTCTCCTCATTTGTCCGACAAGAAAGCCAAGAATTAGGAGGATTCTGTGACCAGTCAACCCTCTACTCTTCTGCTTACTGCACACCATGACCACAGCCCACTCCAGAGCCCAGCATGATTTGGGGGAAATATAAGTGGAAACAAAATCTCCCAAACCAGAGAGCCTCTCCGCACAGGTAGTAAAGAAAACCTTTATTGCTGAATAAGCATGACACCATGAACAAAACTGGTTTTTAACTGAATATGCTAAGAGATTGGGAAGGCAGAGAGAATGCTCACCCCTTGTACAGCCAGGCACGGACAGCCCGCTCCGCCTATGTTCTCCGGAAAAATTATACATAGTCCTCCAGTAAGGGGACTTGATGACACCACTTGTCACACGTGGTTCATACTAAATTCCCCTGGTAATTTGGGTGGTAATCTGAGTCAGTTAGTTGGTTTGATTTAAAAAAAAAAAGAAGAAGAAGAAAAAAACAAAACTAAAAAGCTCCTATCTTTGTGACAGGAGGTATTTTTCGAACTTGGAGCCAGTGCCCACCGACGTTGGGCTCCTACGCTGGCACAGAAACTGGGAGACAGGCTGCTATCTCCCTTGGATGCTTGGTTTCCAAAGAGATGGCCCCCAGGTCCTTGAGAAGGACATTGCTGGGTTGTAAAGCTGGCAAGAAGCTGATTTAGCTTTTAAACAGATTCATCTGCCATTCAAAGGGGCAGAGAAAGAACCTGTTACAAGTTTTCCAAAGTAGATGCTCTAAGAAAAGGGAGAGGGCCATCTCTTCCCTTATTTTTATGAGGACTAAGCTTTTTATTTTAAACTTGGATTTCCCCTCACCGCACCCACCAGAGAGTAAGGCTTAGTCAGGACAGCAAGTCCGGCACCCACGGCACCCGGCCCTGTCCCTGGGCTTCCCGGGTCCTCGGGAAGCTGCTGATCGGTTGGTCACTCGGTTGACCTCTGCCGTGGCTTCAAAATGGCTCCTGGAAATGGACAATGGACTTGGTGGCTGAGGTGTGTACTGGCTTTAATGCAAGTGTTGAGGATTTACCTCTTTCATTTTTTTTTTCTTTAAAAAACTTGAACTGCCCATCCTCAAAGATGCTTTAATCGCATGTTAAGAAGCCCTGAAGGAGTGGGCCAGTTTACAGATGATTGTGTTTACTGTTTCTATTGTCTTTAACAGTTAAAGGAGAAAAAAATAGAAGGATAAATGGGAAAAGGAAAATTTTATCCATTCATTTCCTTAGTTTTCTCTTATAAAAATGTCAGTGAGTGCGTCAGGTATCATGTTTGTGGTAGTGATAAGGAGAGATACCGTTGTTAGCATTTGTTAATATATGTCACATGCTTTATGGTCATTATTAGTGTTCATTTGCTCCACAATCCTTAATAAAGCAGGAATTGTGTCCCTGACAAGAGCGAAAAAACTCAACTTTAGTAAACTCCCTGGGTAGAGATTCTAAACCGACCCTGCCTGACCCCGAACTCCAGGCTCTCATTGCTGTAGGAAAATGTTTGAGCTGCAGATATTTTCAATAATCAGTTTTTGTCCTTTTAACTTTAAATTTTTTATATCGTAATTTAACATTTTTGTGTCAAAGATCTGTTTACCTTTTATTCTGTGATTCCTCCCCTTGCTCCAAAGCTGAGGAACTTTAATCTTCGATGAGACTATAATGCTATGATTTCTGCTAGTTTTTAAAACCTAATTTTTTACACGGAATTCTTTGATGTATCAACAGCTTGCTTTCATTTTAGCGTGTGATAGAAGGTGTGCATACCATCGTGCTCCTCCCAAGACTGCAATCCACTTCTTCCAAGGACGTCATCAGATAGACCCCCTCTTCCTTTCTGAGAAAGCTACTCCAGTAAGTTCCAGACACTGCTGTGTGTCCGTTCTGTTCCTTTGGTCTGCGTTTCTGTACTTTCGCGTTTATGTTCTTTTATGGGTCTTAACTAGACAGCACTATCCAAAGAACTTCAATTCCTTGATCATTTCCATTTTGTTTCAGAATCTCTGACAATCTTGTGCATGTACTTTCCCTTTATCTTTAGATTTTTTTCCTCAAATGTTTTGTTCACTCTGGAGTCCTTTTAGCACTTTGAAAGAGTTGGATTTGCAGTAAGCCCACAGGTTGATCTACGAGAGCCAGCTCAGTTTGCAATATTCCACCTTCTTGCCCCTGAGTGTGTCCCACGTCCCTCGCCACTGGCTTTCTTTCCCTCCTGACACACCCTCGTTGCTGCCTCAGCACTCACGAACCTCACCCTCACGTGCGCTGTGTATTTTCTGTTTCTATTCCCGAGTAGCTTTTCTCATCACTCTCTGACAGGTGTTCCTGGAGAAGTGAGTGTCTTTTATTTGATGTATTTGCTGCGAAGCTAGTCTTTAAACTCTCTCACAGTCTGTTTTTGTAGAAACTGTGGGAAACACCTGCCCATCCCCAGCTGCACACAGGGTCTCGGACAGCAGGCTGCCGGGTGCCCATCTGGGACTCCTGGGGCACAAACAAGTGCCAGAGCAACTCTGCCAGCCCCTGCCTCTGTGGGAAGGGCCCTGCGCTGCTGCCCACGGGAGTGTGGCTGAGGCCTGGTGACGGGATGTTGGGTAGGAGAGACCCTGAGCAGGGCTTTGCGGCTTCCCTTCCTCCCCACTCAACATGTGCAGGGAGGGCCCCCATCTGCTCGGCCGTCCTGAGCCGCGTCTGCTGTGGAGGGCAGGGATCTGAAACAGAGTCTGTCTCGTTGTTAAACCTCACGTTTATCTTAAAATACTGAGTAGAAGAAAAAAAAGAAAAAGCTATGACCCACTTCAGCTCCACAGATTCCTAAATTAGAGTGGCCTGGCATCCCGTATATACAGGGCACGTCCTGCATGTAATGGTTTTGCCCTGCATGCTGTATTGCTTTGTCAGGATGCCCTAAATGTTCTGTATTTGGCTTTCTTTTTTCCAATAAATTACAAAAATTCAGCAGTTAGAGTTCATTTGCCATCACGGTGATTGAGGCCTGAATCGTGGCACTGGCAGCGCTAATGGAAACCCAGAGCTCCACGGTCAAGGTCAGAACAAGTCAGTGATGCCCCAGCCGTCCATAAAACCAAGCTGCTGCTTCTCAAAGGCCACCATGCCAAGCCCCAGTTTCCCCAAAACCCTAGGGCAGCTTGGCTGTGATCTAGAAGCCTGAGTCCTGGAAACATAGCTCTCCTTCCCAGGCATGTGGGAAGCACTCATGTTTTTGCATCTGATATCAAGTTCAATTTATTTCTAGGTCATGAGTTCATAATCATTTCGTCTGTTCAAACTTCAGACTTGTGAGTAACAGATGTGCCCAGGCAGCTATGAGATTACCAAGTTCAATCTTTTTCATTTGTTTTAGAGGCAGGGTCTCATTCTGTCACCTAGGCTGGAATGCACTGGCGCAATCATAGTTCTCCATAACCTCAAACTCCTGGGCTCAGGCGATCTTCCTGCCTCGGCCTCCCAAGTAGCTGGGACTACAGGCTACAGGCACGTGCCACTACACCCAGCCTTTTTTTTTTTAAGGAGACAGGATCTTGCCATGTTGTCCAGGCTGGTCTCAAACTCCTGGCCTCAAGAAATCCTCCAGCCTCAGCCCCCCAAAGTGCTGGGATCACAAATGTGAGCCCCTATATTTTACATTCGTATTTGAGCCCCAAAATGCCAAAATACAAGTGCAAATTTTGTGATAAATTTTTCTGAACAGTAGACATTTACTAAAGAGAAAAAAAGTACTTTGAAGCTCTTTGTTCACGCTACAATTGTTCCTTCAATTTCAAAATGGTGGGAAGTCGGATATAAACTGCATAGGCTAACAGCTAAGAATAAGAAATGTATGATTTCCTTAACTAGTACCACAGAAAGTGATAAAATAACTTTTTTTGCTTTCAGGAATTCACATGAAGAAGATAAAATAATCGCAGAAGTTGTGATGACTTCCACACTGTGTATCACCATCAGTCTTTCAGCTCAAATGACTGTCTTAACATACTGCTGCCAAAAGTATTTTCTGATTCCGACACTGCAAGCAAATTTTCAAGTGCCAGCACAAAATCTCCTGCAATGATAAAAAATGCATCCACTCCATTTACTATCACAGAGATTATCAAAGCTCTACCTACCTCACCTTTTTACAGCACAGCCCCAGAGGCAAGATGCAAGTAATTATGACGCCGAAAAAATAGTTCCCTTTGCTCAGGCAATATTTTTCTCCTGTAAAAGCCTTGCTTCTAAGGCTATCCCAGGTGAGATTTCTTGCAGACGAGACATCGGTAGCAATAGCAAATTTTTGCAGAGGTTCTCTTACTGACTTAATAGTTAATGAAAAAAATTCTACTGCTTTTTGTGGAGATAACACAAATACACATTTTGGTGGACGTTTGTGTAAAGGTGCAGCAGATAGTGTTTACTCAAAGTGGAATAATGACCGATTCCGTGGCAGGGCTGGCTGTCCTGCCTGTGTTCTGCACGATGCTGCTCAACTGCTTCTGGCGCTCTTTCTGTTGACAGCAAAGTGCCATGAAATCCTTCTCCAACTTCAGCATTAGTACTGTTTTAACTTAGCGTTTACAGGACCTCAACGATTTTCTGGGCATTCAGTAGTGTCCAATTCACCCACATTCAAACCCCATTGTCTCTGACAAATTCAGCTGAGAGAATCCCCAGTTTATTTGAAGCACTGAAATCATACTTTAATTATAAAGAAAAGGCACCAAAATTTCCTGTTGACTTTATAAATAATTTACTGAGGGAAGCCTGCTTGCTCAGAGTTTTCAGTGTCCCCTTAGCAATAGGATTAAGCAAACTGACAGAAGAGCAAACAGTGTTACTGAAGCATTCCATTGCTTAACGGAACTGTGAACACATTAAAGAAACGACTGAAGGAATATTTAGCCCTGTAAGTGTCAAGGCTGCTCTTCAAAGGGATGACATTAATTACGAGCCGAAAAGGAAATTCTGACTCAAAGTGGATAATTATGATGGCATCTGCCATGACTATCTTTGAAATGGATTTCACCCCTTTATGAATTCTTTTCTTTTACATGGATGTTTCTAATATTCTTCAAGCCTGAGAACAGGCAGAAACATCATGTGTTGTGCTGAGGGGAATAAAAATGATTGTGATACTGGTGGTGGTGGTGGTGGTGGACAACATCTTAAAAAGTTGATGAGCAAGAGATGCAGTGGAATCCCAAAGAATGGAAGAGCAAGCTACACCATAGAAGGTGGCATTATGCGCCTCAATGAACAGATCCAAAGGGCGGTTTTCAGAGTTGCTGACTTCATACCAGCATGTGTTCAGCACACTAGCTCATAATGCTGGTGTTGAGTGTGCTCTTATGAACACGTGCCCAGTGGGCAAAAGGATGAAATAGAGTGGATGTGATCGATGTACAAGGTACATTACAATGGAAATGCGAAATGGGCTGTAACTGCAAGGAAAATTATAAGCAAATTCTACAAAATAAGAAGCTGCTAAGGAGAACCAAATCATCAGGGAAATGTAAATAAAGACAGGTATATAACTTGGGTATTTATAATTTATTTCAGATAAGTGATGAATAATTCTTAGTATAAGTATATCTGTACAGTGTTTTTCTTTTATATCAATGAATCTATGCATAGAAATAACTAAATGAACATCAGCACTTTTACGGTCTGAATCTAGCAGCCATGCCCTGACAGAACTCGTTTTGGTTTTGTTGTCATTGTCATTGTTTTTAGTACTTCCTTACCTTCTGACACTAGAAGGTGCTTCATGCTCACCTTGCATATTCCCTGCCCCAGCTCTAGAATCATCCATTTCTCTAAGGATCCCTGGCTCCTTTTATTTGAGAATGTTATGAAACCCCAGATCTAGACACCAGGTGTGCTCCTTGCTACTTGGGTTTCATTGTATCTAGACTTCCTCAGCTGACCAGCAAGGAAATAGACGTGTGTCTACTAACCCATGTATAAACTCATATCCGTAAATATTTCTGTATGTGTTAATTTGGATCTAAATGAAGCTCATCATGAGTTCCGTACTCAGTCTCTTACTCTAACCCAACTCCACATGGACCATTTTAGCCTCCTCCCCCTCCCCTTACTTGCCTGTAACATGCCACCCCAGTCAACAGTGAGAAAGTTGTGAGAAAGATGTGTTATCTTTTTTATGTATTGCTGGATTCGATTTGTGATTTGTTAAGGGTTTTGGAGTCTAAATTCAGAAGAGATACTGGTCTTTCCTTTTTTACAACGTCTTCATTTGGTTTTGGTGTTAGGGTAACGCTAGCCTCACAAAATGAGTTAGGAACTGTTGCTCTTTCTTCCATTTTGTGTTAGAAATTGTGGGGAATTATGTTATTTCTTCTTTAAATGTTTGTCAGAATTAACCAGTGCAATCATCTTGGCATGGTGCTTCATGTTTTGGAAGGTTTTTAGTATTAATACCAACTCATTTCCTTCAATAGATACGAGGGTAGTTAGGTGATCTTTTCCTTCTGAAATAAATTTTGGCAGTCATGTCTTTCAAGAAATTAGTTCATTTCATCTAAGATATCAGATTTGTGGGCACAGAGTGATTAATAATGTTTTCATATGATCCTTTGAATGTTCATAGGGTAAGGATGATTTCACTTTCATTGCTGATGTTAGTAATTTATATGTTCTGTCTTCTATTCTTAGCGAGTGTGGCTAGTGGTCTACCCATTTCATTAATGTCTTCACAGAACCAACCTTTGTTTTCATTAATTTTCTCTATTGCTTTTGTTTTTAAATTCATGGACTCTGCTCTTACCTTTTTTATTTCCTACCTTCTGCTTACTTCGATTTTATTTTGCTCTCTTTTTTCCAGGTGCTTGAGGTGGTAACTTAGATTATTGATCAGAGGAGACTTGTCTTATCTTCTTATGCAAACACACAGTACTAAAAAGTTCCCCACGAGCAGTACTTTAGCTGCATCACAGAAATTTGATAAATTATATGTTCATCTACATTTAGTTCAAAATATTTTTAACTTTCTCTGGAGACTTCTTCTTTGATCCATGTGTTATTTAGAAGTTTTTTCAAAATAGACTTTATTTTTAAAGCGGTTTTAGGTTCACAGAAAAATTGAGAAGAGAGAACAGAATTCCTGTATATCCCTCCACAACACCCCCCAACTCCCACGATCAACATCCTGCGCTACATTTGTTGCAACTGATGAACCTACATTAACACATCGTGACCATCCAAAGTCCCTAATTTACATTAATGTTCACTCCTGGTGGTGGACTCCTGTGGGCTTGGACAAATGTTAATAGCATGCATCCACCGTGACAGCATTATACAGAATAGTTACACTGCTCTAAAAGACCTCCGTGCTCCACCTACCCCTCCCTCCCTCCCCCCACTCGCCAGCCTCTGGGAACCACTGATCTTTTTACTATCTCCATAGTTTTGACTCTTCCAGAATGTCATATATTTCATAGTTGGAATCATACAGTATGTATCCTTTCAAATTGACTTCTTTCATTTAGTAATATACATTTAAGTTTCCTGTGATAGCTGATTTCTTTTTAGTGCTGATAATATCCCACTGTCTGGATGTGCCATGGTTTATCCATTCACCTACTGGAAGTTTTGGCAATTAGCAATAAAGGTGCTATAAACATCCATGTGCAAGTATTTGTGTAGACAGAACTTCTCAACTCCTTTGGGTAAATACCAGGGAGCGCCATTGCTGGATTGTGTAGTAAGTCTATGTTTAGTTTTATAAGAAACTGCTAATTTGTTTTTCAAAGTGGCTGTTCCACTTTACATTCTCACCAGCAACGAGTGGGAGTTCCTACTGCTCCACATCCTTGGCAGCATTGGATGTTGTCAGTGTTTTGGATTTTTGCCATTCTAATGGATGTGCAGTAGTATCTCATTTTAATTTACAATTCCCCAAGGATATATGATGTTGAACATCTTTTTGTATGTTTATTTTCCAACTGTGTATTTTCTTTGATGAGGTGTCTGTTCAGGTCTTTGCCCATTTTTAATTGAGTTATTTATTTTCTTATTGTTCAGTTATTATTAAGAATTTTTTGCATATTTTGGGTAACAGTGCTTTATCAGATATGTCTTTTGCAAATATTTCCTCCCAATCTGTGGCTTGTCTTCTCATTCTTTTGACATTTTTAATTTTAATGAAGTCCAGCTTATCAATTATTTCTTTCATGAACTGTGCCTTTAGTGTTGAATCTAAAAAGTCGTCACCAAACCCAAGGTCATCTAGATTTTCTCCTATGTTATCTTATCAGAGTTTTACGGTTTTACATTTTGCATTGAGGTCTATGATCCATTTTGAGATAATTTTTGTGATGGGTGTAAAGGTTGTGTTGAGATTCATTTTCTTACACATGGATGTTCAGTTGTTCCAGCACAATTTGTTTAAAAAACTGTTTTTTCCTCATCGTATTTCATTTCCTCATTTGTCATATATCTTTTGACTATATTTATGTGGCTCTAGCTCTGGGCTTTTTATTCTGTTCCATTGATTTATTTGTCTATTCTTTCACCAGTAACATATTGTCTTGAATTCTGTAGCTTTATAGTAAGTTTTGAAGCCAGGTAGTGTCAGTCCTCTGAAGTTGTTCTTCTCCTTTAGTATTGTGTTGGCTATTCTGGATCTTTTGCTTCTCCAAATAAACTTGATAATAAGTTTATTCATATTCACAAAATAACTTTCTGGTATTTTTATTGAAATTGCATTGAATCTATAGATCAAGTTGGGAAGAACAGACAGCTTGATAATATTGTCTTCCTGTACATGAACAGGGAATATCTCTCCATTTATGTAGGGTTTTTTTATTTCTTTCATCAGAGTTTTGTAATTTTCCTCATATAAATATTGAACCTGTATTGTTAGAATTACCCCTAAATATTTCATTTTGGCAGTGCTAATGTAAATGGTATTGTGTTTTTAATTTCAAATTCCACTTGTTCAATGCTGGTGTATAGGAAAGTAATTGACTTCTGTACATTTACCTTCTATCCTACACCCTTGCTATAATTGCTTATTAGTTTCAGGAGCTTTTTGTTGATTCTTTGGGATTTTCTATGTAGACAATCGTGTCATCCACAAAGACAGCTTTATTTTTTCCTTCCCAATCTGTATAACTTTTATTTCCTTTTCTTTTCTTATTGCATTAGCTAGGACTTCCAGTATGATGTTGAAAAGGAGTGATGAGAGAGGACATCCTTGCCTGATCCTAGCAAGAAAGTTTCCAATTTCTTGTTATTTACTATGTTAGCTGTGTTTTAGGGGGGAGGTTTGTAGATTTTCTTTATCCATTTGAAGAAGTTCCCTTCTATCCCTAGTTTCTGAGAGCTGTCATCATGAATGAGTGTTGGATTTTGTCAAATGCTTTTTCTGTATCTACAGATATGACCTTGTGATTTTTCTTCTTTACCCTGTTGATGTGCTGGATTCCACTAATTGATTTCTAAATGCTGAACCAGCCTTGCATGCCTGGAATAAATACCACACTGTCATGGTGTATAATTCTTTTTATACATCATTGCATTTAAATTGCCAATATTTTGTTGAAGATCTTTGCATCTATGTTCATGAGACATGTTGGCCTATAGTTTTCTTTTCTCGTAATATCTTAGTCTGGTTTTAGTATTAGGATAATACTGGTTTCATAGAATGAGTTTGGAAATATTCCCTCTGCTTCTATCTTCTGCAAGAGATTTTGAAGAATTAGTATAACTTGTTCCTTAAATGTCTGGTAGAATTGACCAATAAACCCATCTGGGAGAAGTGTGTTTTTTCATCTCTATATATTTGAGGATTTTTTGTCTACCTTTTTGTTATTTATCTACTTCTAGCTTAATTCCTTTGTTGTCTGAGAACATACTTTGTATGATTTCTATTCTTTTAAATTGTTTGTGTTTTTTGGCTTAGAATACGATCTACCTTTGTGAATGACCTATGTGAGTTTGAGAAGAATGTGTATTCTGCTATTGTTGGATGAAGATTTCTATAAATTTCAATTAGATCAAGTCGATTAATAGTGCTCTACAGGTCAACTATATCTATACTGATTTTGTGCCTGTTTGACCGACAGAGGGATGTTGTAGTCTCCAGCTATAATCTTAAATTTTTTTATTTCTCCTTTCAGTTCTACTAGTTTTTTCCCTTATGTATTTTGATGTGTTTTTAATTCATTATCAAGTGCATACACATTTCCCATTGTTATGTGTTATGAGAAAATCTACTCCTTTCATTATGTAATGAATATTACACTTCACCCTTGGTAATTGTCCTTATTCTGAAGTCTACTTTCTATGAAATTAATATACTTCCTCTGGCTTTCTTTTGATTGGTTATAGTGTTATGGTATTTCTCTATTCTTTTCCTTTAACCTACTTGACTCCTTTATTTTTGTAATTTTTTAAAATTTTTGTCATATAATTTTGTATGCCTGTAAATAACATATAGTTGGCTTTTGTTTTTATTCACTCTTAAAAACTATCTTTCAATTGGTGTACTTAGACCATTCAGATTTAATGTGTTTACTGGTATAGTTGGATTGATATTTACTCATTTTAACTTTTTTCTTTCATTTCATTTGCTCTTTTGTGCTTATTTTGCTTCCTTCCGTGGTTTTAATTGAGCATTTTATATCCCTTCTTAGCATATAATTTATACTCCTTTCAAAATTGTAAAAAATTATTTTCCTAGAGATTACATTAGAAATTTTAAACTCATCTTAGTCTGCCTTCAAATAATGCTCTACTACTTCACAGTGCAGACATGAGTATTTTTTCCTCCTTTCCTTTTGTCATTGCTACCATTCATTTCACTTAGTCACCCAATACACTGCTACTATTACCAGCCCACTCTCTTCTTGCTTGCGCGTTTTCTGACACAACATATGCACTAATTCTTATAGGTGCTCTACTATAGTTAAGGTGGGTTTTTTCCCCTCTATTCTGCTTGGTGTTTTCTGAGATTCCTGGGTCTGTGGTTTGGTGTCTGCTGAAAAGTTCTCAGCCATTATTATTTCAAATATATCTTCTGCTCCCTCCTCCTCTATTTTTTCAACTTCTGATGTCCCAATTAGGCATATGTTATAACTTGGATATTGTCTCTTAATTCTTACATGGTCTGTTTTGCTGTTGCTTCCCCCTACTACTACTCCTCTTTCTCTTCCTCCTCCTCCTCTTCTTCTTCCTCTGCCTCCTCCTCTTCCTTCTCCTCCTCCTCTTCTTCTTTTTCTTCTTCTTCTTCCTTTCTTCTTCCCTTCTTTTTCTTCCCTCCTCCTCCTCCTCTTCTTCCTCCTCTTTCTCCTCCTCCTCCTTCTCCTCCTCCTCCTTCTCCTCCTCCTTCTCCTCCTTCTGTTTCCATTTGGGAAGTATCAATTGACCTTATTTCCTTGATATAATGGCCAGGGTTCTCTAGAGAAACAAAACCAATAGGGGAGAGTAAGAGAGAGGAAGAAAAAGAGAGGAGGGGAGAGAGTGATTTATTTTAAGAAACTGATTGACATGATTTTGGGGGCTGGCGACTCTGGAATCCACAGGACAGGACAGCGGGCTAGAAACTTATGTTACAGTCGTGAGGCAGAATTCCTCCTTCTTCAGGAAACCTGTCTTTCCTCTTAAGGTTTTCACTTGAGTGGATGAGGCTTACCCACATTATGGAGGGTCGCCGGCTTTCCTTAAGGTCTGCTGATTGCAAATGATAATCACATCTGAAAATTACCTTCACAGCAATATCTAGAGTCATGTTTGATCAAACAACTGAGCACCACAGCCTGACCAAGTTGACACATAAAATAAAGCATCAAAGTTCACCCCTTGTCAACTTGGCACATATGCACGTCTCCTTAAACCATACTTAATCTCCAAATACAGACAGTAACAAAGTCATACTTCATTCCTGGAGGGTCTGGGCCATTGGTAGTTATGCCTAGATTGGGGTGTTGTAGTTTTCTTTTGACATTAATCACAGGGCATGGTAGTACTAAGAGTATCTCCTAAATTCAATATGTGCTTCCTTATGTCCATTGTGGAATAGCAGTTCAATTTCCCCTGGGAAGTCAAGATCAGGTCACCTCAGCCAGCACAGGAACCCCCTTCTTAGCCTGTTGATTCAGAGGCATAAGGAGTTCAAAATGGCTGGAACCTTAACTTGCGGTTTAATGGAATTGTCTCTCTTAGTGGAATCATTTGTCCCTTTGGAACCAAGACCTCTAAGCCAGCAGAGCATAAGGTTGTGGGGACAGGAAGGAAAAATTTTGCTAGTGAATCACTAGGGGTAATAGTGAGACTTCTATTTCAACCTCTTGATTCCTGGGCTCATGGGAGAAATGGCACCATATATTGGGTACTTATTCAGAGCATATAAAGTCTCCTGGAGAACCTTGTTCCAGCTCTGCGAGATATTGTCATCTAGCTGGCCCTGTAACTGTGTCCCCAAAAGGCCATTTTACCATTTTCTGAAGCCAGCTGTTTCAGGGTGATGGGGAACATGGTGAGAACAGTGAATTCCATGAGCAATGGGTGCACTGCTGCATTTTCTTTAGCTGTGAAGTGAGTTCCTTTATCAGAAGCAATGCTGCGTGAACTACCATGATAGAATGTCATGGTAAATTAACATTCTGTAAATCCACAGGTGGTAGTTTTGGGAGAAGCATTGTGTGCAGGGAAAGCAAATCATATCCAGAGTAAGTGTCTATTCCAGTACAAAGAAAAATGTTGCCTATTCCATGATAGCAGTAGTTCAATGTAATAAACTTGCCACCAGATAGCTGGCTGGTCACCCCAGGGAATGGTGCTGAATTGGGGGTTCAGTTTGGTCTCTGCTGATGGAAAATTGAGCCATAGCAGTGCTTGTAGCCAGGCCAGCCTTGGTGAGTGGAAGCCCATTTGCTGAGCCCATGCATGACCTTCATCCCTGCCACTACTTTGTTCATGAGCCCATGGGACGATGTCAGGGTAGCTGGGGAAAGAAGCTGACTAGTATCCACAGAACAGGTCATCCTGTCCACTGCATTATTAAAATCCTCTTTTGCCAAGGTCATCCTTTGTTGAGCATCCACATGAAGCACAAATATCTTCAACTTTTTTCCCCATACAGAGAAGTCCATCCACACACATCTTCTCCAGACCTCCTCCTCACCAATTTTCCAATCATGTTCCTTCCAAGTCCCTGACCATCCAGCCGGACCACTGACTATAGCCCACGAATGGACGTATAATTGCATTTCTGCCCGTTTCTCCTTCCAAGCAAAGTGCACAACCACATGTACTGCCCAAATTTCTGCCCACTTGGAGGATTTCCCTTCACCACTGTCCCACAGGGATGTGCCAGGCAGGGGCTACAGAGATGCAGCTGGCCACTTGCAGTTGGTGCCTACATAGTGTGCAGAGATATCTGTAAACCAGGCCCTAAGTCATCTCCTCCTCTGTCAACTGATTACAGGAGACTGCCCTTGAGGCTGTGGGTGCAGGCTGGGAGACAGAAAGCAGCGTGGTAGGAGTGAGAACCATAGGCATTTGGGCCAATTCTTTATGTAACTTACTTGGGTCTTCAATCTCTGCTCGGGCCTAATCACATATACACCACTTTCATTTCATGATGAAGTGTTGCTGTGTACACCTAACTTTATGATTTGGTGGGTGTTTTAGTACATTTGAGCTGCCATAACAAAATACCATAGACAGGGTAGCTTATAAACAAAATAAATTTATTTCTCACAGTTCTGGATGCTGTAAAATACAAGATTAAGGCACCAGCAGATTCAGTATCTGGTGATGGCCTGCTTCTTGGTTCACAGATGGTTCATTCTTGCTGTGTCCTCACATGGTGGGAGAGGTGAGGCAGCTGTCTGGGGCCTCTTTTAAAAGGACACTAATCCCATTCATGAGGGCTCCACCTTCATTACCTAATCACCTCCCAAAGGCCCCATCTCCAAACTGCACCCCCATACTGGGGGTTAGGATTTCAACACATGAATCCAGGGGGAGAGACATAAACATTCAATCCATTGCAGTGGGCCCGACAATACCGAGTTCATGGTGGCATGATTGGACTTCTCTCCAGAAAGCACTAAAGCAAGAAGAGAGTGGCATGAATAAGACTGGACAAGAGAGGAAATAGCTCAGACTTTGAACATGGCATTGAAAATGGTGAGAAGTGATAGTTTTCAGGATGTTTACTTTTAAACTAAATAGGACTTACTGATGGATTTTGTTCATAGAGTGAGGAAAAGAGAGGAATCAGAGATGATTCCTAAACTTTTGGCTTAAGGAAGTGATGAATGTGATGTCACATACTGGCGCAAGGAAGTCAAGCAAGGTGTGTGTGAGAGGTGGTAGGTAAGGTGACTTTGAAATCACAACACTCTTTTGGCCAGAAAAGATTGAGATTCCTATTAAACATCCCAGTGGGGATATCATATCGAGTAGGCAATAAGCCCTTGAGTGAGAAGGCAGGACTGTAGATCCAGATTTGGAAGTTAATGTCAACTAGAAGAACAAGGGACTTGAATAAGGCTATAAACAGAGAAGGAAGAATTTTAGGATAGTGGCAGAGGGCAGAAAGGTAGGGCCAATGCAGGCAGATTCCTGAATGGGTAGTTGAGGAAATTAAACCTCTTCCGTCTCAGCAGGGAAAAGCCAACGGAAGTGTCAAAGCAAGAAAGTGACGTAAGGTTTTTTGTAGCATAATCAATTATGTATTGGTATTATACATGTTTAACAATGAGCTCTCAGAAAAATTGGGGAAGGAGTGGGGTGGCGAGATAGTATCATAGATACATTACATAGCATTTCCACCACATGGATACAATAGATGTAGAAGTGAGCTCAAGATAACATTAAAATATAATCATTAGAAAGTGATGAGGTTTGTCTATTTGTCTTTAAAATTATTTAATTGTAAGTTTAGATAACTTAATTTTTTATAATGTCTGTGTTGAACAATTGGCTCCCAAAATGCCTGCCCATTTAGCAGTCAACTCTCAGGAGCCAGTGCCAGCCAGCTCACATGCCACCGCCATATTTTAGGAAGCACGGTACGTGGCTTTCACAAGAGAAATAAGAATTTCTCATTTCTGGGTTGAATAGACAGACTCGTAAAACCAAGCTCCAGTTTCACAAGGAAAGCGCTCTCTTACTACTAAGTAACATCAGAAAAGCTAAGTCATTTATTCAAAATCAATTTCTCAAAAGTTTCAAAGTTTGGCCCCTTAGGCAACTACCAAGTTCCTAATAGGAAGGGGACATATGTCAACTCCCATTCTTGTTGTGAAGCCAGAGGGTATCACTGCTGCCCACCCACTTCTGCTCTCTGATGTAGGTGTAGGAGACAGGAAGGTCAGTGTTGGCCAGAACATCCAAGCAGGAGACCCTCTCTCCTGAGACAGGACATCCTTCACTCAGTGCCACTGTCAGTGCTATCAATAGGATGCGCCCAGAGGCCAGCATCCCCTTTCTCCGGATGGGAACACCAAGGTGCACATTTGCTGGGACTTCCCCAGGATCACGCATCAAGTCAGTGGGAGAATCAAGTTTAGAATTTGCACCTGTGCTCTGGCCTGCTCCAATGCTCATTCTGGCCCACGCAGCAAGCATTTCTCCCACTAAAGACGGACCAAACGCACAACGCTCTGAGAGCCCAACGGGTGAGGGGAATGGGCCAAGGCTCCAAACACTGTCAGCTTTTTCTGGATGTATTCCTTCAGTCAATGTTTGCTGACCATCTTCTATCCCAAGCGTAGTTCCACCACTAAAAGTCCTAGGGACTTTAAAGGCCCTTCCTGTTATAAAATTGCACAAGGCAATAGCATCTTCCAGTGTACCTTCTACAGCCTGGTGCTGCTTTAGGGAAGACTGGGAGATTCCGTTTCAAACAGAGCTCGGCATAGCTGCCATGATGATTAATGTTGAAAAGTAAGTATTTGTGCCAGGCTAGCTACATTGGAGGAAACCAGCTCCCCAAATGCCACAGTTGTGGGTTATTGGCAGTGAGTAAACCCCAGGGGCTGTGATGTACCAGTTCTTCTGGAGAGGGGGACCTTGATAATTCTTTTGTGTTCCTCACATCGTCCTTTTAGGAAGACTTTCTAAAATATTTTCAGACTTTTAAGGTACCCACAATGCCTACCAAATCCCAGTCAGCATTTCCACAGGCTTCATGGGCTGAATTGTGAGGGAAAAATCCGGGTTCCCCACCACTGACTTCTAACATTTAACAGAACTCGTGCAGGTTTCTTTTGAATTTAGAGATACAGATCTAAACCAAAAAGCTGAAAGAAATACAAAGCACAAAGGGTTTTCTTAAGTAGCTCCTTTCCAATGGATGGTCATAAGTCTTAAGACCAGTGTGAACTGTTTTAAGCTGCCTTGGTTGTCTTACAGTATCCTTTAGTTCATTGTGATACTGAAGTCCCCACCTAACGGGAAGTACTGTGGGTGCTTAACCTGTATTGTATGTAAATATACAACCACGCAGAGAGACAGGAAGCATTCGAAGCCTCCACAAACAGGCAGACTGTGGATCTCACTCCCGAAGACCTGAAGATCTCCTGCTGCCATCCAGGAGTGCCCAAGGAGCCCATCCTGCCTAGGACTGAGAGCCCTGTGTGCGCGACCTCTACTAAACCCATCTGCCTCGCCAAGCCCGACTGGTCTGGCTCATTTCTTTGGTCTCTCGACACCATCCCAGTTTGGGGAGTGGTTTTTCTACACAGTCCTGGGATTTTCCTGAAACAATTGTGTGCCCTCAGAATTCATATATTGAAGTCCTAACCCCCAGGACCTTGAACCGTGACTGTATTTGGAGAGAGGGTCTTTAAGGGGGTAATCAAAATAAAACCAGTTTATTAGGGTGGGCCCTAACCCAATCTGACTGGAGTCCTTCTAGCAAGAGGAGATTAGGACACAGACACGTACAGAGGGACAACCATCAACACACCAAGGGGAGAGGCCTCGGCAGGAACCAGCCCTGCTTAATCTCCACCTTGCAGCCTCCAGAACCGTGAGAGAGTAAGTTTCTGTCGTTCAAGCCCCTCTGTCTATGGTACTATGCAGGCTAATAAATGGGCCATCTCTCGTAACCTGCCCTGGGCGTCTGGGCGGGAGGGAGTGCAGCCCCACCTTGGCAGGGGCAGGCTGCTCGGGCCTGGCTGTGGACTCGCAGGGTAGAAAGCCAGGCTGCACCGATGCGGCAGCCCCTCGAGAGTTTAGGCAGTTGGCTTTCTGGGTGTAATTCTATTTGTTTGTGGGGAACAATTGAAGGAGTTCACACAGCTTTCAAAGCTCAATTTGGAGCACAAATAGCTGATTTATGTAATTAGCCCATGTGCAATTACATGGAACTCCATCAAGTGGCTTTTTCATGAACCAGATTGGCACCACCTGATACTTATAAACATAAATAGATCAAGTTGTTAAGTAACAAGTAATTAAAGGGAGCACATGATATTCTCTTTGGGCCATGCAGACTACCCACGTTTAATCTGGTTTCTGTATTGCTCGGCTGAATCAGAAAGAGGTGGAGTGAGGCTTTCAAAATCATGAGCTCAAGTAATTTGGGTGGAATTTAAGGGGTTATTTGAACAGCATTATGATCTTAGCCAAAAATGCAAATTAGGCAGTTAATGTAGGGTACATTGATAGCCATGCTTTACTGTCCCTCAGAGGAGTCCGTTATTCTTAAATTACACTATGAAAAACATTTGTAGTGAACATTATGATAGAGGCAGGCAACTTTTCATGTGTAAAGAGCTCATACAAATTGGTAAGAAAAATATTAAGACCCAAATACTGCAGTTGTCAAAGGACAAGGAGAGTCAAGTCCCAAGACAAATACAAATGACCAGTGAGGATGTGATAAAAATTAAATTTCACTAGGAAGCAAAAAACTGTAAAACAGAGGCCTTTTTGTTACCCATACTTCTAGCAATGATTTAAAAGTTAATATTGCATTTGGTTTTACCCTTGTTGAAACCCCACTGAGTGACCCTACAGAAGCACAGCAAAGAATAAAGTCACAGCAGCAAAGAAGAAAGGAAAGGTGTCTCCAAGGTATGGATGACTTAAGACGGGAAGACCGGTGCGGAAGGGCACATGTGGATGGCTGGACGGAGCCAAGGCGGTCCCAGCGAAGGAAGAATACCCCTAGAGAGGTGGGCCCTGACCCCCAGCTGCAGGTCGTGGGGATAGCAGAGGCCATGAGTGGGACTGACTCAAGAATCTGTGTGTGGAGCAGGTGGAGCTGCCAGTGTCTCCCCACACCCATGTAAAGAGACGCCCCGGCGAGACACCTACCCCACAGAAAGTCCTGAGGGCTCCTCCTTGAAGGAACGGGTCCCCTGGGGAGCGCCAAGGCCTCCAGAGTGGGTGCTGGCACCAAAGAAGCCCTACTTCTGGGCTCCATCCAAGCCATCCTACGATGAACCTGCCTGCTGCTTGGCACCTGCAATGGTTGAAATAGACCCACATATTCAGCCTTTTTTTTTCTTAAATGGACTGTGAGAATATCAAGGATAAAGATTCTAGGAGCTTCCATAGAAAAATGCAAATCACCTGCAAAGAAATGAGAACCAGAAGGGCATCAGAATGCTCCCCAGTAATTCTAGATTCTAAATAAGGTTAAACCTAGGACTCTGTCCCCAAACAGTCAAGTCAGAGGGCCTGCGGAAGTGTTTTTAGGCATGCAGAAGTTTCAAAAATACCATCGTTCCGGCACTCTTTCTTCAGAAATTACCTGAAAATGAGGAAGCAAAGAATTCAGGATCTTGGTTGTCCTTGGCTACGCCTCCAGGACTGGAGAGCAGTGGGACCCCCTGAGGGCCTGGCTGGCTGGGGGTTGGTAAGAAGGCTTCGTGGGTGGAAATGGATATGGAAATACATGTTACTCTCCTTCAGAATGCAATAGAAAAAGAATCTCCGGGAAAAAATAAAGCTCTGCTAAAATGTTATATGCTAGAAAGAACCCAGCAAATTGCAAGATTTTGCACAATGAATGGAATGCAAGGAAAGAGAAACCATTTGACTGTCGAACGTCCTCAACTTTAACAAACTTGCCCTACGGATTTGTTAGCCTCGGCCTCTCCACTAGGTTTGGAATTTGGGACTGCAGCTCCTTGGAGAGGGGTGGGTTTTTGTTTCTCCCTCTGCTCTGGCTCCCCCTTGCTCTCTCTGCCTGTGAACACCTGCTCTAGGCAGTCTCCACCAGCCCCCGCTGGGATCATGCAGATCTGGCCTCCAGCCAGTCTCTCCACTCCCCCACGGCCCAGGGCCCGGCTCTGGTGCTCTGGTGACAATGTGGCTCCCCAGCTGGTAGGCAGTGGCTGAGCTCCGGCCCGCAGCCCCTGGGAGCTCGGCTTGGTCCCTCCCTGCCCAGAGCATGTTCAGTGGGTGGCCTGCACAGTGCCTACCCGACTAGAGCCTTGGCACCCGTTGAGCGGGCAGACTCTGGATTTTCATTGTGTTATTTTCTTGTCAACAGCTACGCGCATCTTGTGTCGAGGCTTACTTTGTCCTATTCTCCCTTGTTTATATTTTTGCAGTCATCGGAACAAGGAGGGTTTCCAAGTAGGAATTTGCTTTGCTGTGTTGATTGATAAGTACTTATTTGTTGCTATTTAAATTTCACAATCAATTAGAAATAATGCACGGAGCCCTCACCTGCAGTTACAGAAGACCTGTGAAGTTATCAGCCGGGCCTTGTGAAAGCGAAGCCTCAGCTGCGACGAGGACAGGAGGCAGTGAAGGCACAGAGATGAGGGGCTCGGTCCCGGTTACCGGGGCAAACAAGAGGCTGGCTGAAGCCAGTGGGTCAAGGACAGATAACTGGCAACACTAACCCGAGCCACTGCATAAAACACAGGAGCAGCAAGGACTGCAGAGCAAGGGGCTGTGTTTTGAGTGACCGAGTCCTGATCCCTTATATCAGGGTTATTAATGTCAATAGACTTTGCCTAAGTGCGATAAACTGGTCCGAGAGGGAAAGCAGGTTTTAGAGGTGTGGCCATAATCACAGAACAAAACAGAAAAATACACAAGTAGCAGCTGTCTCCGGAGAGCTGGAGGTCATTCATATCTTTTCATAAGAAAATGTTTCTGCTCTTCACTTTTTCCTCCCGTGGCTGTTCTTTACTGAGATCTCACACACACACACACACACACACACACACACACACCAACTCACACACTGGTGTTACATTCAACGCTGCTGACTGTGGTGAGATGGGTCCTCCCCATGCCCATGTGGAGGTGGAATTTAAGACATTCTTCATGGAAAACAATTTGACAACATGTAAAAAAAAAAAAAAAAAGCTTTTACGTGTTTATAAACATTGATCAGTATCCCATTACTGGGAATCTATTTGAGGAAATATTAAAAATACAGAAAAACATTTTCATAGTGGGATGTTCTTACAAGTATGAGTTATGGTAATAAAAAGTCAAAACAGCTTAAATGCCCAGTAGCAGGTGGTCGCATTATAACAGACCCACTATCGTGCACCATACAGTTGTTAAAATTGTTTTAGAGTGAGATTCAATGTGTGAACATTCTTACATCGTTGCATTACATTTCTGCAAAAGCAGGAAACATACACAAATGGTAACTATGTTTATCTCTGGGTAGTGGTATTATTGATAGTTTAGATTTTACTCAGGTTTTTTCCCCTTTATTTTCTAATCTCGTAATCAGAAAAATATATGCATTTCATTAAAAAATGTATACTCTGCCTTAGGGTTCATCAAAACCTAGTCCTGTTGTTTTCAGAGATATTGACGGGAAGGTGGGAAGCTTTGGGGCTTTTGATGTGCTATCTAAGGGCAGCTGTCTTTAAGGGGAATAATTTGGCCTGTGATGATTTGCAGTGGAGTTAAGGGTTAGCTTACGCTGGAGCTTTGCAGGTGAGATAACAGCAGAGAATGGCATGTGTCACATTGGGCACCAGCTGTCACGCTGGCAAAATAGACCGAGGTCCTCTCTCGGAAACTGGTCCACGCCAGCGTTAGGGAAGTGAGACATTGAGTGCAAAACTGAACCCACCCTGCAGTATCGGCTGAAATCAGGGAAGTCACACGTGTTGAAACATGTTGACTCTGGCCCATTCTGTAGGTAAGAGTGCAGAGTTTGTGCCAAGATGCCCCTGTATTCGTGTGTAAGTGGAGCTGCTGCTGCAGTAAGGACACCCCAAAGGTAAGGGCCTGAGTAAGATGGAGTTTGGTATTCAAATTTCAGTGAAGGGGTTGCCAAGAGTGGGCCTGGGAGGAAAAATTTTTAAAAGATCTAAAAAAGTAATAAAAAATAAATTTCGGTGAACATGAGTGAAGTCTTGCTGGCACACAGCCACAACTCATTTGCTTTTGTCCTGTCTGTGGCTGCTTTCCTGCTGTGAGGGCAGCGTTTGGTAGTTGGGGACAGAGACCATATAGCCCACAAAGCCTGAAATATTTACTATCTGACCTTTACAGAAAAAGTTTGCTGCGTCCTGCTCACAGGAAGGGGAAAGAGAGAGCAAGACTGACGAAGGTTTGTCCAGATCAGATGTTGGGGTGCCAACATCAAGAGGAGGCCACTCAGAAGCAGAGTTAGTCCTCAAACCAAGCCAAAGGGACCATTAAGTGGGGAGCCAGGAGTTCCTCCAAACTAATCGCCTCTCCGCAGGTGGGTGCAGAAAGGCAGAGGCAGGAGAGCCGGGAGGGTGGGAGGCGGGGCCTGGAGCAGGCTGGGAGCAGTTCTAAATTGGGGCGCAGTTAACGGCAGCTGGGTCTCCCCGCACGGCTGTGTTTCTGCTCTAAATCCAAGCCCGGCCTTCGTGTCATTGGGGAGGTTTATTTGTGGAGGTGGGAAGGGAGGACGTTTCATTCAATTGTTTGCAGGCTTGATTTACAGGTGATCTGTATGGCAGATGTTTGCCAAGCGGGCTGTTGTCACCTGTGCCCCTGCGCACGCTCAGACTGGGCCTGCCCGGGGAGAAGGCTGCAGGCTTCCACAGGCCGCGGAGTTAGTGGGTTTGTCACGCAAAAAGCAAATCCAGACTTAGCAAGGATGGACTTTTACTCAAAAGGATTATTCGAGGAGGGAGGGACTATTGCAAGCAGCTCCAGAGTTGGCAAACGCAAGGAGCCATGTGGGGAAGGGGACAGGAGATCGGAGACGGTCTGACCAGAGGCTCGAGCGCTCGCTCGGGAGGCTGCGTGCCCAGGCTGAGCGGGGCCAAGGCGCAGGGGCCTGAAGGAGCGAAGCTGAACCAGCACGGGAGGAGCAGCGTTGGCTCCGACTGCTTGGTTGGCACGAGCAGCTCAGCTAAGCATTCGTGAAGCAAAGATGGGAATTTAGAGGGTCTGGGTCTGGCCTTGTCCTAGCTGACAAAGGACATGTGAGTCTCACCTAAATCACATGGGGAAGAGGCTTCTTTGCCACAAAGGGGGGAGGGGTCTCTATCTGTCATTTTCCAGTATCAAAGGACTCACTTAAATTCAACATTGTGACATCAGATACGATGGACGTTTTGTGTGTCGTGGGAACCACTCTGACATTTGAGTTACACATATACGTAAATTTCCATAATTCATTCTTTTTTTAAAAAACACTGTGGTTATTTATTAAAATCCAATTATTTTAAATAGTGAAAAAAGAACTTCAAATTTGTTTTCATGTTCTTTTTTTTTCCCCAAAACTTTCCTAGGGCATTTTATAGTTATTATAATCTTGCATAATTCATTTTAAATTTGGAATTGTCATTTTGAATTTAAGAAATACCTGCTTGGATCATTTTTAAAAATTTTAATTGGAAATCTCTCTTCAAAGGAGTCCAGCCCCATGGACGGATGTGCTGTCCTCTTAGCAGCCTGCACAGTGCTGGGGACAGGGGAGATCTTGGAACCCTACGCTGTCCTGCTGAGCACAGCCTCCCTCACCCCTGACCGCTGCACGGTCCCTCAGTGCAGGGCACCTGTGGGACAAACATGACGGGTGGCGTACTGGGTATTACCTGGCAACGGCTGTGGTGGGGGCTTTATGTCCCTGGGACAGGCCTGGGTGTGACCAGCTCACCTCTCACCACCCCCAGGTCAGAATTGGTCCACGCTCTGCTCCTGGCCACAGGGAAAGCTGTCTCCCTGCCTGTGACCACAATGCCCAGCTCACAGCCCCTGTCATGCAGGCCACACCACAGGTCTGACAGCCGGGTCTCTCCTTCTCCCTGAGCTGCAGCTCCATCCACATCTGCCGGAGACCCCAGCAGGACAGGCTGTGGGGGCAGGGGGCGACGTTCTCCAGAGGAGGGGGTCACTAGAGGATCAGGATGGGTTCCGTGCTCAGCGCTGGTTTCTGCTTGTTGGAACCATTTCTATACATCTTTTCCTGGGAGCAGAACTTCAACTAATGCAGCAGCTGCTTGGGACCCTTGTTGCTGGGTGTGCAGGTGGCACCGTGGGCTCCTGCTGACTCTCTGTGTGGTTTGGATGCCCAGGGGCAGCCCTCTGCTCCAGCCCTCCCAGAGAGAACGTGGTCTGGGGCAGGGGAGATCCTGATGCTCCTCTCCCTAAGCCTTTGTGCTGAGCAGAGCAGGGAGGTAGCCTGGCGTCTCCTGAGGGCCCTGCTGACGCGGCCTCCCCCTCTGAAGCCTCAGAAGTCTCCCTGCCGGCTCCCACTCGACAGTGAGCCGCGTGCCTTCGGTTCCAAAATTTCACTCAAACTGGTTTCCGTTTGATCACAGGGAAAACTCATAATTCTCATCCACACAATCTTGGAGAATATTAGATTCCACTTTTTGTTTTCATCCCTCCACAGCCCTCTCCAGCCTGCTACCGTCAGCACCAGGGCGTTCACACGTCTCTGCACGCGAGCCTCCGCCTGGGTGCAGGGCGGGGCGGCCACCGCTCCCTCCACAGATGCCCCTGAGTGTGTGACCACAGAGTGCGTCCTGTGAGGCCTGGTTCCCGGTCAGCATCCTCAGCCTTCACCCTAGTCAGTCAGTTAGGAGCTTGGCAGGAAATAGTGATGGTGCAGCCTAGAGCAGGCTCTGCAGGTGGGGCCGGGAGGCCTGGGGTAAGGTCTCTTCTTCGCCTTCCACAGAGCCCTTGGCCCCATCAGTCAAACACAGGGTTTAAGTCAATGCCTGAAACTCTCAGAGGAGATTATGAAGTCAAACATCTGTTAATGCTGTAGTTCAAGAGCTAAGATTTGACTTTTGCACCGTGGAATTACTCCATCCAGCTTCTCTTATAGCAATGAAGATGGTAATTAATGAGTCTGAATTTTCAAAATCTGAATTTTGTATTATTACTTTTCTTCTCTGTTTCCTAAAAGGAGACAAGACAGAATATATTTATTGCCAACAAAATAATACAGTAAAACCCTAGCCATGTGCACAATATTGATTGTCTAATTCTGTTGTGTACCGTGAGGTTTTTCATTGTTTATATTCCACCAGTCAGTTGACTCAGGTAATTTTCTTCTCATTTCTGTGATGAGATTTTTATTATTCTGATTTACAACACAGAAATCAGGATGCTTATTTTGAATGAGATTCAATTTATTCTTCCAGAATTCATTTCTAGTGTTTCATAATGCATTTTAAATTTTAATTTGAAAAGTAATTTCTATGCCAGCAACTACCCTACAGAGACACCCAAATTGGCTATTGGCATAAAAAGAAAAACCAGATATATCTTTGTAAGTTAAAAAAATGTGAATGATAAAGTTGTCATTCTTTTTTCAGAAAGTAGCACATGTAAATTTTTTAACAAAAGTAATCGTACTTATGTGATGAATCTTGAAATGTTCAGAAACAATAAAAAGGAAATAAGTTACCTCTAACTCAGCCAGAGATAAACATTCTTAACATATTGGCATATTTCCTTCCAGTCTTTCTTCTATGAAATAAACATATTATTAGCTGTGCAATATTGTTACCAAGGAATGTATCATAGTTTACTAACTTATCCCCAGAGTTGAAAATTTAGGATGTTTCCAATACTCTGTTAAAAGGTGACTGTTGGCCTTCTGGTGGGTATGCAGTGGTATCACATTGTGATTTTAGTTTGCATTTCCCATATATCTAATGAAGGGGACATATGACATATGTCCTATATTTTGATGTCATTTCCATGTCCTATTTAAAAATATCTGTTCAAGTCTTTTGCTATTTTTCTATTGTGTCGTTTGTTTCTTACTATTGAGTAGTGGGACTTCTTTATGTGTACTGGATACAAGTCCTTTGTCAGTTAAGTATGTCACATTGTTTGCAATAGTTATGTTCCATAAAGTCACTGTGAATACTGAATTAGCCAGTACTGAACTATTATTTCTCGGGAAAACACAGAGTTAGCCTCCTGAGAGCCTCCAGTCACAATGTTTTCATCAACTGAAATGGTATTTGCATTACATAGGTTCATTCGCCAATGTCCTCACGAAACAAGCCAATCTCATCAGCTTTTAAAACCTGATCTTCCACATAAGTTTTTCTTGCTAATACTTAGCAGGTATTTTTTAAATTCTTCCACAGCCTCTGATCTGCAGAACCTGCCTCATCTGCAAGGTTATTTTTCATGCCATATTGCCTCAGAAATAGCACTAGGCTGAAGGATTTAACATTTCCTCTCCCTGAGTAACATGACCATAAATTTCTTTGTCATTCTGCCTCACAACAATGCAGTTCACTGTATTTTTTAAAAATCGGTTATCATTTCATGAATCCACAAATTTAGCTGCTTTCCATGCTTTCCATAGTGTCATCACACTCTATAGATGTTACTTTAGCACTTTGCAGAACTGCCTCCCATACAGATTGGTAAATTCCCTCTTCCTTTTTCTGAATGTAGCATATTGTATTGATGCATTGACGTTGAACTCAGGGCCATCAGCACTGTGACTCATGCTTGAACAAAGCTTATCTAACACAGCTATTTTCTCCATAAAGCACATCACAGCCCTCTTGCTCTTAGGGACACTAAATAGCACTTCAGCGCTACCCTTGGGAGACATTTGAAACAGCAAAGTCACCAACAAAAAACACGAAAATGCAAAAAAGTAGTACCAAATAGACCATGCAAAAGACACTTGTTAATAGCATGAAAGCTGATACAAGAAGGCAGAGTGTCACCTTGTTTGACCTCAGCTGTGAACTTGAACATTGGATGACTCAAATTTTGCACCACTCTGTACATGTCTGCAAATGACCATAGAAGTGCCATGAGTGTTGATTTTGGCATTATTTTAGCAAGTAGGTGAATTCACAAATATGGAATCCACAAATAATGAAGATCAATTGTATTTATATTGTGAATATCTTCTTCTCCCACTCTTATAGGTTACATTTTTTACTCTTAATGATGTCTTTACTAAATATCAGTTCTTTGTTTTACTATAGTTAAATTTTAATGACCAGAGGTTTCCATTGCCTACTCCAAGGCCATGAGACTGCTCTTTGCTTTCCTCTAGAAGCATGTTTGTTGTACCCTTCACTTGTAGATCTGCAGTCCATCTGGAATTGACTTTTGCATATGATGCAAAGTGGATATTCATGTGGATATTGATCCAGCAATATTTATTAAAAATAACATCCTTGTCTCTTTATGACCCACTTTTGTCATAGATCAGGTGATCCTGTATATGTGGGTCTATATTTAGTCTACTTATTTTCATTCTATTTATACTCATGCCAATACTGCCTGTCTTAATTAACATAGTGTCTAATAGTTCCTGTTAACTGTGCATGTACATCTTCCAACTTTGTTCTGCTTCTTCTGGAGTGTCATGGTTATTTTTGACCCTTTAAATATCCACATAAAGTTTAGAATTAGTCTTTTGTTTTCCATAAAAAATAACTGCTAGTATTTTCATCGGAATTGCATTGAATCAATGGATTAATTTGGAGAATATTAAAATTTAAAAAATATCATTAACCTCTAATCCATGAACATGGAATATCCCTCAATTATTTATATCTTCTTTTATTTATCTCAATAATGTGTGATGTGTTCTTGCACATCTCTTATTAAATTTATTCCCTCTTTTTCCCTAGTAATTTTCTTTGCTCTGAAGTCTATTTATCTGCTATTAAGACAGCAACTCCTGCTTTTGTTTTTGAATAATGTCAGCATGATGCATCTTTTTGATCTTTTCACTACTTTTTAGATCATTTTCACTACCTTCACCTACATTTATCATTGAATTTGAAGAGGTTTCTTATAGACAGCATATAGTTGGGTCATGTTTTTTAATCCATTGTGCCAATCTGTTTTGTAAATGGTCTGTTTAGATGAAGTGATTCTTGATATGATAGGGCTTACGTTTGCCATTTTATTACTTATTTTCTGTTTACATCCTCTGTTTCTCATTCCTCTTTTTCACTTTTCTCGCCAAGCCATATATGGGTGCTTGAACATTTTGTAGGATTCCATCTTACTTTATTTAACATGTTTCTCAGTATATTTCTTTGTATACATTTCTTGATGGCTTCTTCTGAGTATTACAATATAAATCCATAACTTATCACAACATACTGTCATCAATGTTTGTCAGTTTTAATGAAGTATTGAAACCTTATCTCTATGTAAGTCCCTTTACCATCTCCATTTAAGAAAAATAATTGTCTAAAATATTTCCTCTACATACATTGAGTACAGAGCAGATATTGTTATATTTTTTGCTTCAACTATCACATATTATTTGAGAAATTCATGAGAAGAACAGCTATTATATTTATCCCTAGCTTTACCTGTTCAGTTGTTGTTCTTTCTGAAGTTCCACACCTTCATTTTTTATTGTGATAAAAAGTGTATAACAAAATTTATCATCTTAACCACTTTTAAGTTACAATAGTGTTAACTATTTACATATTGTTGTACAACAGATCCCTAGAACTTGTGTTCATGCAAAATTGAAACTCTGTACCCATTGCAACTTCCTATGAATCTATAATTATTTAAAAAATTAAAATTAAAGAGAAAAAAACAACAGCATTTACTTTAATAATCCGATAGTAATATTGGAAGATATATAATGGATAAAAAGCCATTCATAATTGCAATCAAAAAATTAATTACTTAGAATAAAATTAACATGAAATATTTGAAATCTATACCAAAAAAATATACCCACAATAAGTCACTCTTGATACATACAAAAGTAGATTTCAAATATTATCGTGGGTCAGAATGTCTCAACACCAGACAGATCAGTGGAATAGAAGTCCACAAATTGATCCAACCACAGATAGATATCTAGACTAGGATGAAGGTGTCATCTCACGTCACTGAGGCTGCGATTATCTTTTTAATAGATGCTGTTTGAACAGTAAGATAGACATTGAAAAAGAAAAAAAATTGCTACATTCCTCATACTGTACCTCTCTGCACTATTTTTTCAATTTTCTGTGAATCTATATTTCAAAATAAAAAGTTAATAAAGAAAAATCAATAGCATTAATGTTGTTAATTAAAAAACTCCAAACCCTGCAAAATAATTTAAAGAAGTTTCTTCTGAGCTGATGTGAATGACCACAGCCTGGACAAACAGTCTCAGAGGTTCTGAGAAAGTGTACCCAATGCAGTCAGATTATAGTTTGATTTTATACATTTTAGGGAGACAGGAATTGCAGGTAAAATCAAATCAATACAGGTATATGTTGACTTGGCCTGAAAGGTGGGATATCTTCAAGTGGGGGCTTGCAGGTTATACGTGGATCAGAGATTCTTTAATTTGTAATTGGTTAAAAGAATAAAGCTTTGTCTAAAAGTTGGAGTCAGTATAAAGGAGCGTTTTAAGTTAAGATAAGGAAGTCTGCTGATCATAGAGCAAGCCACAATACATTGACTCAAAGTGATCTGTTCAGCAAATTGACGGCCTGTAGGCATGATTCAAACTTTGCCTTGCATGGCCTGAAATCCTGTTTATAATTTAGTATCTTATTGCCACAAAAAGTCTGTTTTTGTCAGTATTATAATCTCTATTTTAGCATTAATGCTGGTCAGTTGACATGTTATTGGAACTCAGGACACAGTACCCCAAAATGAAGACCTCAGAAGTGGCCTCAGAAGCAAAAGTTTTTCTCTGACCTTCTCCTGTCCTTCTGCCTCTCAGTCCCATTCTTCCCTGGTGCTAGGCAAAGAAACTAGACTCCCTCTTCCCTAAGGCAGGTCATAAAAGCCAGCACCCCCTTTCCTAAAAGCCAACAATAAAACCCAAAATTATTCTATGTAAAAACTGGCCATAAAGAAATTATCTGACATGCCTTGTTTGACTGTAAGTCATAAGACTCCCATTCCGGAGAGGGTCCTACCTTACACCCAGAAGGAAGGAATGAATGCTCAGAGAGGCCAAGAATCTAGATATACAGGCCTTGCTGGGTATCCCCACTCAGTCTATTAACATTAGATCCATACCCTTTTTGTCCAATCATATTTCTATACAGCTGTCCACATTTTGTTGAACCTAAGCAAAAAAATTGACAACTTCCTCTGTATCTTTGGGTCTTCATTCTGAAGTCTCCCATGTATATACATTAAATAAATTTGTATGTCAGTGATTTTTCAGTGAAACTTTAGAGGGCCAAGGGCTTTGTTCTCTGTAGTGTCTGAACTCCAAAAAGGAAGAGGTATAATGAGGCATCCAACATCCCTTCCCAACATGGCTGGTAAGTCAGTTTTGAAGTTTTTCTGGGGTCCCTTTGGCCAAGAAGGGGTCCAGTGGGAGGGAGGGCTTAGGATTTACTAGGGACCCTAGAAAAACCTTAAAACTGAGTTCCTGGCCCTGATGGGAACGGAGATTGGACACACCTCATTTTACCCCCTCCCTTTTATAGCTTAGACACAACAACTGACCAGCATTAATGTTAAAATAGAGATCATAAGACTGACAAGACAGACTCCTTGTGGCAATAAGATACTGAATTATAAATAAGACCCAAGGCCATGCAAGGCAAGGGTTAATCACACCTTACAATTCATGAAATTTTGCTAAACAGATCTTTTTTTTTTTTTTCTGGCTTGGTATCATATCCTGTCTTAATTAAGCATTCCTTTCTACTGACTCCAAATTTTTAGACAAACCTTAACACTCTCAACAATTGCCAGCTAAAGAATACCTAAATTCACCTAACTCACCTATGACTTGTAAGCCTCTGCTTCAAGGTGTCCTATCTTTTTGAGTCAAACCAATGTATACCTTCCAAGTATTGATTTATGATTTTATATGCAATTCTTATCTTCCCAAAATGTATAAAATCAAACTGTAACCTGAATGCATTAGGTGCACTTTCTCAGGACCTCTGAAACTGTATTTTCCCAGGCTGTGGTCACTCATGTTGGCTCAAAATAAACCTCTTGAAGTTATTTTACAAAGTTTGTTTTTTTCCATTAACAATGCATTTGTCCTTCAGCTCAGCAATCCACTTCTAGGACTTTACCCTGAAGATATACCTCCAACAACATGAACATACATATACAAAGATCATTCGTTACAACATTATTTGTAATCGCACAGTATTGGAAACTCCCATATATAGGAAATTGGTTGAACGAACCATGGAATAGATACACAATGGAGTAATATACAGCTGTAAAAAAAAATGAGGAAGATCTCTATGAAGGAATATACAGTGTGAAGAGACAGTGTTGAAAATGCAACGTGCTAAAGAGTATATATCATATGCTACTTTTATGTAAGAAAGAAGGGGAAATTTAAAAGATACATATATCTGCTTATGTTTTAAAAACAAGAAAAATAAACCAGAAAAGAAACAGAAGTAGGGCTGGAGAGGTGTGCTGGAGGCAGGGACATTTCTCTGAGTGCGCCTTTTTACCATTTTGACTTTTGGAAGCACAATAAGGTTCTATACATTTAAAAAACTGAAAAGAAATAAGGATGGGGAGTTGTGGGAAACTAAAAACAAGTGGAAACTAATGAACTTTACAGTATCTCAATTAAGCACCAAACCACACAGAAGGGGATGGGGGACAGGCAACAACTAATCCTAGGAACCATTGAAAGCAGCATTGGGCCACAGATCCACACTCTCGGAAGGCTGCAGGAGCAGGGGTGTACGGGAGCACAGCAATCAGATGCTAATCTCTTTTCAGGCAGTTGATTTTTCTAGAGACATAGGCAAAGCAACTCTGAAATTACTTTAGATTATAGGGGGACTGAGCAAATGAGCCAATATGTTGATGTTGTTTGGAGTCAGGTTCTCATTATGGAAGATGGGAAGTTACAAACATGGAATGTCAGAAGGCAAGAGTTGGAATTGGAAGCATCAGTGTAAACTCATGACTTCTCAATTATGCACATGTATGAACATATGCACGTGTGTGGATATATTGATGTGTGTATGATGGTCTGTGTGGAGGTGTGTGTGTATCTCTGTCACCTATCTATTATCTATAATCTATCACCTATTATCTATAATCTATCATCTTTCTATCGTTTATCTGACTATCCATCTGTCTATCATCTCTATATCTATTGATATGTTTCCTGACAGAATAAAGAAGCAAAGAAACTCCAGTATCTTGGTCTCTATTACCATGGCTACAAAGATTCAGGGCTCCTTGGAGAAATGGTTGACTCTAGGCTGTGGCAGAGTGGGTACAAGATGAGCCCAGAGCATCTTGTCATAACAAAACATAAGGAAGTACTCAAAAGAAAATGATGCAGGAATATCGCGTGGACACAAGGGCCTGCTTTAAGGTGCTCCAACTAGCCAAATTTAGAAAAATTTGAGGACCAAAATAATTAGGTATAATGATGAATTATAAACCACTGGCAAAACAGAAATTCATGAGTCCATGCCAGTAATAGATACATAAGTAAGTGGGAATGGAGAGAGGGCTGTTGTCACAGTAGAATTCTGAGGACCAACTGGTAAAGGTGGAAAAAGTCTTGAAGTTGAAAAATCATAATTTTTCAACCATTGTAGTAAACATTGGTCCATGAAAGAAGCTTCAGTGGAAAATACACAACTCACCTAAGTGCTGTTCTAGCCAGGAAAAAATAATGCATACCCTGAATCTTATCATGAGAAAAAAAATCAGACAAACCACAAATTTAAAAAAAAAAAAAAAACCCCAAAGAAATATCCTAGGTTAAAGAAAACTAGAGAGACACAACAAATGCAATACTGGTCCCAGACTGGAATTATGCAATTATACTGGGGAGGGGGGAGAAAAACACTCGACTAGCAACATTCTTGGGGCTACTGATGAAATTGGATAATGGATAGTGTGTTACATTTACTGAAGTTGATAACTAAACATTTGGAATTCTATTATAGAGAGGAGCCCTCTCCTCTCTCTCATTTGTTTATTTAGTTACCTTTTTGTTACCAGTGTGGACTCATGATTGTTCATGTTTCTCAGAACACAGACTCCTGGCTTTTTATATATTTAAATCTTTTCAATCACTGTCATCATCCTCCTTTTGGCAGCCAAAGTACCGCAGCTTTGGCTTGGGAGAATCCCTTGTAGGTTGGCTCTTGTGTCCCTTAATCTTTAATTATTTTTAATATTTTTAGGCTTTAATTCTTCCTTGCTTTCTGGCACAAAAAAATTCCAGGCAAACATGTGCCTTCCTGGCTTTCACAGGAGAAAGACATCGGCCACCATCTCTGGGGCTTCCTGTTCATGGAGGGAGAGAACATAGCTGCAAAGCCATTTCTACACAGGCAAGACAGGTAACTTTTGTTAAAAGCACAAATTTGTATTGATATTTCCAATTCGGTTTTAACATGACAGTGTCCCTACTTAAAAATTATTTTTATTCTAGTAATTATACTTCCTATTATGCTTTAAAAATCTCAATTCTTAAAAAAGTAGGTAATTTATATGAAATATAAGGAAACTAAAATGATAATAATACCAATATTATTGTGAACAGAATACTATGGAATGGAGTTTAAAATTTTTGTGGGATTTCTTTTGTCTTTAGAGTGAGTCCCTCTGAGAACGTGCAGTGAAACCAATCTGTTCTGAAGTCATTGATGACTTCTCATTCTTGAGACTGCAGAGCGACTTCTCTGGTGGGCCATGGGAGCAGATTATTTCTATTTGCCTTCAGTTTAAAGGCACTAACATTCTGTTAGCTGATAGATTTAGGTTCTTAGAAGATGGTGGCTCTTAGCTGGAGAAGAGGGGAGGGCATCTGTCTGATCATGTCAGGATAATGGAAAGATTTGAGCAAGATTCCAGTCATCCAAGGGACTTAATGCCTAGTTTTAAGTGTGGACATCCTATGTTTTTGTTGGACAAGCCAAATTTGTTTCCTACATTTATTATCTAATATTATTAAAAAACCCCATGCCTCCACATATTTAATTAAATTCTAGATCTACTGTGCTAATTGAAAGCTTTTAAACTTGTCTTTCTTTCTTTCCAAGCTACAAGCACTTTCTTTTAATAAAATGCAACATTCCTTTAGCAACCTAATTATCATGCTCTGCGCCATGATAACAAGATTTCCTCTTGGCCCCCTCCCTCCCCGTCAGATACTCTCCACCTTAGTTAGCAGCAAAGTCCTTGGCTTCAACCTTGATTCCTGTCTTTCTCTCCTGACTCTTGTCTGTCAGCTGCTAGAGATATTTACTGATGGAAGGCCATTAGTTTGGACTAAGCTCCTGCACTGAGCTGCCGCAGACCAGACCAAATCAAAATGGAGTCACTTGTGCTAAGTGCCACATAATCAAACTGAACTTTGAAACAGGCCTGTTTTCAAAAAAACCAGGAGATGCATGGCAACCAATCAGAAGGGGTGGTTAACCTGAGCCACATGATACAGAAGTCCCCTCTGATCTCACCTGTACGCAAAGGACCAATTCCTCATTTCATCTCCCGTCTCTGCTTTCTTCAGCCCTTTCCTGCCTACAAACATCGCCCCTCTGCCCAGCCCATCAGAACACTCATATTTTATAGAACGAGGTGTTGCCAAATTCTAGAGTCACAAATAAAAGCCCATTGAATCTTTAGCCAAAATTTGTTGTCATTTTGTCTTTTGACATAACAAATACTATAGACAATGCTGAATGCATAATTTATGGGGGCCTGTCTAAAATAAAAATATGAAGTCCCTTCATCATAAGTTATTAAGAATCTCAAGATGGTGACAGCAGCACATTAAGCCAAGGAACTACCTTCAAAATAGATCCACAATCTGACTCCGCACCAAGTTTACTGCCACCCCCTGGGAGCAGGGGAGCATTTATCTCTGGGCATCTGTCCCCCAGTGGTCAGGGTCACCCATGGGGAGTTTACTCCCTACGCAAACATGAACACTGAGTTATCTGCTGTACCAGCAGCCAGAGTGAGAACGGTCGTCAAAGTGTGTGAAGCAGACATAAGAGGTATCCAATATAACATTAGAGAAATATAATATCTAACTCTCTTTATCTTTACCTGCTATTTATTGTCTACTTTTTCTAGTACGTTGTAAACATGAGGGTGGAAACTTCTGCCTGTTTCGTTTGCTGCAGTATCTTCGATGCCCAGAACAGTACTTTGCACATACTTAGTGCCCAACAAATACTTATTGGATGAATGATTGAATGAATGATTTTATCAACTAACAGCAGTGTTGGTGTGACCCCAGGAACCATATCTATTAAACTGAATCTAGCAGGCTGACAGCCCTTCTCAATTCTTGGGCTGAAGAGAACTCTTAGTTAACCAATCTAGCCTAGAGTTGGAAACTGAATATCTGATTTTCATGAGTCGTTAGGAAACATACAAGAGATGGGGACAACACAGACAGTCAAAGAAACTCAAATTATGATCCCAACCTCAAATGAAAAAAGCTTTCTGAATTGACCCTGTTTGGGGGCAGACCGGATCCTAATGCAGCTAAGAGGAGTGGGCAGGAGGAACACAAGACAGCCACCTTACCACCTGCACACACGCCTCTTCCTGAAGCTTCCCTGGGCTGCCTTCGGGTCCTCTCACAAATTACTGTGGCTCAGAATTTAAAATAAGGCTTGGTCATTTACTAAGGATCACATTGTGGGAGGGAAGAACAGGGTGCCATGAAAGTTCCTAAATGTATTGAAATTACAAGCATAGTTTATGTAAAAGAACAACGTTAAGATACTTCGGCCAGGTGCGGTGGCTCACACATGTAATCCTAGCACTCAGGGAGGCTGAGGCAGGAGGATTACTTGAGGCCAGGAGTTTGAGACCAGCCTGAGAAAAAGTGAGAGCCCATCTCTATTAAAAATACATAGATAGATAGATAGACAGATCAAAATTAGCCAGGTATGGTGGCACTCACTTGTAGTCCCAGCTACTCAGGAGCCTGAGGCAGGAGAATCGCTTGAGCACAGAAGTCTAAGGTTGCAGTGAGCCATAATGACGCCACTGCACTCTAGCCTGGGAGACAAAGCAGGACAGACCTTGTCTCAAAAGAAAGATACCTTGCAAGAATTGCCTTTTAGGGTCCCTAACACTCAGGCTCATGACATCAGAAGTGGAGGGAGAGTGGGCTTTGTAGTCCGAAGTCAGCAAAAGTCTAGAAAGACCTATCGAATGGGCTGCCAATAATATATATTCTAAAATGATCACATGGTGTTTATCTAATAACATATTGAGTTTCTATCATTTTATTAAGACTTAAATTTTCTTTCACCACCTCCACTTCTCTTTTCGACCAAAATCTCACGCACCCACCAATAATACACACAGAAGGCCCTGTGTAGGTTAATATTCATGACCATGAAAAACAAATGAAAAAAAAAAAAAGAAGCAGTCTCTTAATGATTGCTGCTCCAACAACAGCATGGTACATAGTGTGCTCTGCTGAAAGGATCCTGTCAGGCCCTGAATTGGCCATGCATGTGTCGTCAGAGGAGACTGATGTAGAAGCCATTAGGGTCCAGTGGCCAGTGCACCTTGGAACGTGGTGCTTCCGGGACTCATGGCATTGCCCTCTATTGCCAGAAATCCCTATTGTGTGCTGTTATCCATGAAACATGCAACTAACATGGTTTTCGTTGAAAATAATTTCTAATTTATGGTCTAAACATTTCACCTGTTAAATTACAAACTTCCTTCACAATTTCTTATTTTTAAATCTGATCACATTTTTTCTTAAAAAAAAAAAAAGATCCTTTTTTGGCAAAAAAAATTCAAAATTCTTACATGTCCACATTCTTCAATCCAGTATTTCCTATCCCAAGAAAATTATTAGAAATGTGAGCAAATCTTTATGCCTATAAATACTCACTACAGTGGTTGTTTTCTTTTTAGTTATATAAATCATACAATCATATAATTTATATGCCAATCCAAGAAACTTTTTAGGATGAAGGGGAAAATGCAAAACTAATTGCAATTATATAGTTTCTTGAAATATTTATTTTTTGATGACAAATTGGTTTTAGCATGGTGGGCTTTTTATAAAAGAGTTCTAGTTGCAAAATACCACAAAAATTAATTTTTTTCTGAAATATAACATTGGATAATATTATAGCAAAAGAAAAGCTTCCCTATAGTTCCCTATTTTAAAAACATGGTTTAATCTGAAAGATTTTTAAAAACTATAGCATAAGAGAGCATGTGGCACGTCTCCCTAGTTGAAGAAGTTCCATAGCCAAATCTGTTTCTAACGTGGTGTCGCACTGGCAGCCACTCGGACTTGCCAGCCTTGTGAATGAGCCTCCTTGGAAAAAAACATCGCTGTCCCCGGGGATCCTCCAGCCAAGTGCTGCAGGGCTGGCATCGGGCTGCAGTCTCATCAGAGACCACAAGCCGGGAATGCCCAGCCACGCCGTTCCCAAATCCTTGACCCCCCAGAAACTGTTCGGAGGGGGGGGAACCAAGGGCAACACACGTAACCTAAACATCTGTACACCCATAATTTGCTGAAATAAAATAAATAAATAAATAAATCAAAACTCTAAAAAAAAATAAAAATAAAAATAAATAAAGCTTATGATGAATGTCAAAAATAAATAAATAAATACTGTTGTTGTTTAAGCCACTAACTTTGGGGTAATTTATTACTCAGCAGTAGATACCACAACCAACTTGCCATGTGTTTCCTGTTGTTCCATCTCTTATTTGTTCATTGGTTTCTACTTTCCTGTCTTTCTTTAAGGCTTAATTGGTTTTTTCCCCATTTTCTTTCCTCTGTTGCCATTCTAGCTGTACTTTTGCATTACGTTTGAGAGGTTATGCCATAGACTGCAGTATCCGTCCATCCGCAGCTGGTCACTGTGCCCCTGACGGGACAGCATGATGTAGCGACCTGCCACAGCAGAACCCTGCTGAGATCCGCCTATACTTTCTGCTTCTGTGGGCAGAAATATCTTCCTTTAAAATGCTACAATCCCTAAATACATCGTTATTACTTTATCTTTAAAGATTAGATAGATTTTAAAAGAATTTTTAAAAAGAAAGAAAAAGAATCTCCTATATGCATCCACACGTTGCCCTCTCCAGCGCTCCTCTTCCCCGGTGACTGCGCTTCTGTCTGGTCTCCTTTACCCTCCGCCGGAAGTTCCTCGTCATTTCCTGCAGTGCAGGTCTGCCGATGAAAAACTCTCTCAGCTTTGGTGTACTGAAAATTTATGTCATTTTCATCTTTGGAAATCTCTGCATATCAAATTCTAGGTGGTCATTTGTTTTTCCATCAGCACTTTACTATGGGCCATTTGTTTCTGGCCTCCGTAGAGGAGTGAGCAGTCGTTCCCATCACTGCTCCTGCTATATAATGCGTCCCTTTTCTCTGGCTGTTTTTACGATTTTTTTTCACTTTAGTTTTCAGCAATTTTTATTTGATTTGCCTTGATGTGATTTTTTTTGGGGGGGATAAGGGGTTGGGGGTGACAAATATTATACTTCTTGGGGTTTGGAGTGATTCCTAAATTAGTGGGTTGATGAGCTGGATCAAATTGGCAAACTTTTTTTATAGATTTAGGGGGTACAAATGCACATTTGTTACGTGGATATACTGCATAGTGGTGAAATCTGGGTCCTTAGTGCAGCCATCACCTGAATAGTGTATACTGAACCCATTAAGTATCTTCTCATCCCTCAAAATTTGTAAACTTTTGACAAATATATGCATCTTTTATTAAATATATGTATACTCCATTTTCTCCCTCTTCTGCTACCTCTGGGACATCACTTATGAGTATGTTAGACCACGTGGTACTGTTAAACATATCATTGAAGCTCTATTCTTTTTTTTTTTTTTTTTTTTTTTAAAATTACTCATCCTTTTGTCAGTTTAATCCAATCTTCTGTCAAGCCTATCCAGTGAGTTTTTGACTTCAGATATTGTAATGTTCAGCTCTAGGATTTCCATTATGTTCTTTACGTAGCTTTCAAATCTCCCCTAAAATTTTTCTCACCTATCCACTTACTATATTCAGTTATTCCTGAGACTTTGTAAGCGTGTTTATCAAAGGCATTTCAAAATCCTCAATGCTGGAGTAGGTCCCTGGGCCATGACTGCCAGCTCCAGTGGAGCCAGCCTGGGGCCAGCCCTGTTAAAAAAAAAATGTAAACAAAATAAATAAATAAACAACAGCAACAACAACAAAAAAATCCTTGATGCTGATCCCAGCATCTGGGTCCTGCGTGAGTCTATTTCTAATGACTAGTTTTTCTTGATTGTGAGTCGTGTTTTCTTTGCTTATCTACTAAACACATTTCTGACAGAGTTTCTTGATTTAGTAAGAATAATGGTTTTCTATGACCTGTTCTTCACTAAAATTTGTGTTCATATTTATCACAAAAAAATTATTTTATCTTTAGTATCAATTTACAAGTTAAGTTTACAGTAGCATTCAGAATTAGGTTAGATGGTTCATTTTCTGTAGAATAAACATCTAAAAGCTTTACATCGATTCCATGAATTAGATGAAAAAATTAAAACAATTTAATTATTTTTCAATTTAAAGTAACTAATGACCCCAACAAAACTGTCATGATTTGACTGATTTTGAAGTTCTTCTTCTGCAAATGGAGGCCACATAGTAACAGACAATGGCTTTACTTTACTTTTCATATATACAAAAAAATCTAAAAATAAAAGTGAAAAAAATTGATTTGGGCATTTCATCTAAAAAATCATGCTTCTCAAAATGATATCTTCATGTACATCATTGTACATCTTGATTTTTCATTTCAAGCACCATGTTCTTAAAATAACTGTGAAGCAAAAGCTGATGATTTCTCAGCAATTTTTTTTCTTCTGGAGACTGGTGGCCTGGTGCCTGCGTGTACCAAAGGCTGTGCTGTGCTGCTTGCCCTTCAGATTTAATCATACATTGAAGTCAGAACTCTGTCCACTGCACATGCATCTCACATGCTGTTAGACACGCCCATGACAGCCACTGGAAGTACAAAGTGGTGGTCCACCAATCTCATCCCAGCAGATTTTCATATGATTATTTGTAATAAAAATTTTAAATAAAAAACCCAGGATACATAGTAAGCTATATGAGAGTCCAGGACAATAGAATTGTCCTGGGAAAACGGGGACATATTGTCACTGTATTTTTACATACACCTGCAAAGATGTGTTATCATAAAGATGAGGTTAGCGAACTTTTGTACATGCTTCATTATTCCATTCCTGTACCATTGGTTGGTATCTGCCTTTTCATTCTGTGTTACGGTTCAACCATTGAGCTCCTGCTGCGCTGAATCCCTGCACTGGCGGATCTGATCATTCTTTACTGTGGCACCTTTTCTGTGGCACTTATTATGTTGAGGCGACACCTTCACATAGGTTTCTCCATATTTGTGGGGGGAGTTTTCAGTGTTCACATGTGAGTAAAGGGTCCTATTCTATGATTTTCGAGGTGCACTGCCATTTGATCATGTCTCTCCCTTCTGTCAATACAGATTGTGCCCATGGAACTCGAGTCATTCCATAATTTATTATGTTCACTGTTGTGCATAATAGAGCACTGCAGCTTGTCATTTGGCGTTAGTGCTCAAAGGGTTGGGGTGGCCCATATATGTATATCATGCACCACACATGCATGCACACTCTGAATAGAATATGATCCCAGCGGTGGCAGATGTCACCTTGCTCAGCAGGAACCTCCATCTCCAAGAGGTTTTTAAAGTAGACATACATCTTTGATGGAGACATTAATACTTCATGAGCTTGGAAATACTGCTTGAGGGAAGAGTTTTAGTCAGTTTACGGTACCCATTAAAATTCATGCGCAAATTATTCTGGGGAGTTTTTTAGTTCATAGTCCATCAGTAATTAGTGAAACAACTGTATCACATGTGCCGTGGAGGAAAAGCACTTACACAACCAATCACATGTAATATATATAACCATTTTGTTTTTGAGTTTGTGGGGGGTAGTTGTTAATTATTATGAGTTTAGTAAAATTTGGAGCAAACATGCTTCAGGAAGCACAAATATAAGCAATAAATGATTCTCTAGCTTTAGGATAGTTAAGTCTGATGCTCTTAGGAAGTGTTAAAGCCTGATTTTGACAGCTGAGTTTGTCATAAGAGGCTGCTGTTGACACCTGCTTTAGGAATTAACATCTCCTAACAGACTGCACAAATTCCAGGCCTGCCTAAGCTGTGCTTGCCAGAATAGAAATGTCAAATTTCTCTATAGCTATTATAAGAGCAATAATTCAAATTCAACTAAACTAGACAAGTATTTACTGAGCATTTACTCTGCGACAGACCCAGTGCTTTACAGTTAGGGATTCACATGGGTCAGATATGGCCCCGGCCCTGAAAGAGCTCCACAGTCTTGTCAGGTCCACTGAACAGAAAGCAAAAAAATTTACAGTACAGTGGTGTAGAGTGTGTGTGAGTACAAGACGGAAGAAGAGGTGGAGAGTGACACAAGCGAGGGAAGCTTCTAGAAAGTGGGCAGGCTGCACCATGGTTTGGAGAATGAAGAGGTCTGCAGGCACAATAGGCAGGACGGACACCGTAGGGAGAGAGAACTGTATTTGCAAACTCAGCTATCTTAACCCTTTTCATGAATTACGTAGGCCTCAGATAAGTATGGGGAAGGGCGTCCATATATACAGAGGGCGCTGTACAGTCTCTGATTTACAATGGTTCGACTTACAGTTTTTCAACTTTGCAATGGTACAAAAGTGCAATGCACTTGGTAGAAAGCCATACCATACCCTCCGTGTTACAGGCAGGGGCAGCGAGCCGCAGCTGCTGGTCAGCCACGGGATCGCAAGGGTGAACCACCGGTACTCTACAGTGGGCTGTGTTGCCAGGTGACTTTCCCCACCTGGAGGCTAATGTAAGTGTCTGAGCACGTTTAAGGTAGGCTAAGCTAAGCGACGATGTTCGATAGGTTAGGTGTATTAAGTGCATTTTTGACTTAATATTTTCAACTTTCAATGCGTTTATCGAGACGTAACCCCTTCCTAAGTTGAGGGCCATCTGTATGAGGGTGTCTTAGTTAGTGCCAGGCAAGGCCTTCATTCCTGAGGGTTTCTGGTTTTCTAGGCCTTTGTTCCTTTGTCTGACTTTCCATATTCTGTGTCTAGGATAGTTGCCAATTCTGTAAGGGTAGAGGTTAAGTTGTAGAGAACTGATGGCAATGTGAATAGTTCTTGTTCAACAGCAACGCAAATCATTTTCACCAGGTAGAAAAGGTAACTCCAAAGATTCAGGTTATCATTTTATATCTCTTAGCATCTCTTAGCTTGTATCTCTTAGGGAATTCACTTCAGCATTCATTTGACTAAAAAACTCTATAAATGTCCTCCTCAAATTCTCTTTGGAATATGTATTTTTTTGGCTTGATTATTTTTTAAAATTTCAAAATATTAATTAAGTGGGTACAAGTGTTTTTGTTACGTTCATATCTTGTATAATGCTTAAGTCAGGGCTTTTGGTGTGCCCATCACCAGAATAGCATTCATTGTACCCAATAGGTAAGTTTTTATCCCACACCCACCCTCCCACTCTTGCCCTCTTCTTGGTTTCTCATGTCTTTTACATGGCTCTGTGTCATAGGTACCCATCTATCGGCGCCTACTTATTAGTGAGAATATATGGTGTTTGGTTTTCCATTCCTGAGATATTTCACTTAGGATATAGTTTCTGATTTCTGCTACATTGCTGCAAGTAACATTATTTCATTCCTTTTTATGGCTGAGTAGTACTCCATTATATATATGTTATACCAGAGACTATTATCCTAAGTGAAGTATCTCAGGAGGAATGGAAGACCAAACACCATATGTTTTCACTAATAAGTGGGTGCTGATAGATGGGTACCTATGGACACAAAGTGATAATAAAAGACATGAGAAACCAAGAAGAGGGCAAGAGTGGGAGGGTGGGTGTGGGATAAAAACTTACCTGTTGGGTACAATGAACATTATCCTGGTGATGGGCACACCAAAAGCCCTGATTTAAGCATTATACAAGATATTCATGTAATAAAAACACTTGTACCCCCTTAATTAATATTTTGAAATTGAAAAAAAGAAAAAGAGAAGCCAAAAAAATACTATTATATATAGCATATATATGTGTGTATATATAACATAGAGCATATATATGTATATATATAGCATATATATATGCACACACATACACACACCATATTTTCTTTATGCATTCATGAATTGATGGACACTTAGGTTGATGCCACATCTTTGTGACTGTGAACTGTGCTGTGATAAACATTTGAGTGCAAGTGTCTTTTTGATAAAATGACTTCTTTTCCTTTGGGTAAATACCCAGCAATGGAATTGCTGGATTGAATGATAGGTCTACATTTATTTCTTTGAGGAATTTCCATACTGTTTTCCATAAAGCTTGTACTAATTTGCAGTTCCACCAACAGTGTATAGACACTCCTTTCTCTCTGCATCCATGCCAGCATCTATTGTTTTTTGACTTTTTAATGATGGTCATTCTGATAGGTTAGTATCACATTGTAGTTTTAATTTGCATTTCCCTGATGATTAGTGATGTTGAGTATTTTTTCATCTGTTTGTTGGCCATTTATCTATGTTCTTTTGAAAAACTTCTGTTCATGTCATTGGCCCACTTTCGATGGGGTTATTTGTTTTTTATTGCTGATTTGCTTGAATTCTTTGTAGATTCGGATATCAGTCCTTTGTCAGATATACAGTTTGCAAATATTTTCTCCCATTCTGTAGGCTGTCTGTTCACTCTGTGGATTATTTCCTTTGCTGTGCAGAGCTTTTTAATTTAATTACGTACCATTTATTTATTTTTTGTTGTTGCTATCTTTGCCTTTGGGGTCTTAGTCATAAATTCTTTGCCTAGGCCTATGTCTAAAAGAGTTTTTCCTACATTTTTCTTCTAGAATTTTTATGGTTCATGTCTTACGTTTAAGTCTTTAATTTTTGTATATGGCAAGAGATAGGAATCCTGTTTCATTCTTCTGCATGTGGCTAACCAGTTTCCTTAGCACCATTTATTGAATAGGGCTTCCTTTCCCCAGTGTATGTTGTTGTCTTCTTTGTCAAAGATCAGTTGGTTGTAGGTAGATTTTTTATTTCTGGGTTCTCCATTCTGTTCCATTGGTCTGTGTCTCTACTTTTATAGTAGTACTATGTTGTTTTGTTTACTATAGCCTTGTAGTATAATTTGAAGTCAGGTAATGTGATGCCTCCAGATTTATTCTTTTTACTTAAGATTACTGTGGCTATTTGAGCTTTTCTTGGTTCCAAAGAAAGCTTAGGATTATTTTTTCTAGATCTGTAAACTATGATGCTGGTATTCTGATGGGGATTACATTGAATCTGTAAATCACTTTGGGTAGTATGGATATTTTAATGCTGTTGATTCCCCCAATCCATGAGCAGAGGATGTTTTTCCATTTGTTTGTGTCATCTGGGATTTCTTTCATCAGCATTTTGTAGTTCTCCTTGTAGAGGTCTTTAACCTCCTTTGTTAAGTATATTCCTAGGTATTTTATTTTCTTTGTAACTATGAGTAAGTATTAACATCGCATTAGTTCTTTTATCATTTAGTGACTTAAAATTTTGGACTCAAATTCACCACTTTTATATTTGGATGAGAGTTGTAAGTTTTGTTTTGTTTTGTTTTTAAATTGAACTTGTACATTTGTCTTCTTGTAGCTAAAGAGGAGAAACTGAATTTCTTATTGTCATACATAGCCTGTGGTGTTTAGCAAATGCCACCTCTCTTCAGTGATGTTCCTGAACACTCCCTCCCATCCCCAAATGTAGTGGCCTCAGCTGTGACTCAGCTGGGAGCCAGTGCCTAAATCAGCAGGAGTTAAAACATATCCTGTGATCTGACATTGCCAGGCAACTTTGTAAGTTGTGTACCCAAGGATTTCAGTGAAGGGTAACCCTTTCCCTGTCCTGACTTGGCCAGGCCTGAACAGGTGCTTCTCTCCCTCCCCCTCCCTCTCCCCTGCCCCTTCCTTCTACTCTCCCTGCCCTCATTATAAACAGTGCTGCAGGAAACCTTCTCTCGTTTGTCTCCCTCTGAACACATATGAAGCTTTCTCTAGGAAAGCACTTAGGTTTTATATTATTAGGTCTATATGTGGACATCAGCATTATTTTATATTTGCCAACTTGCTATGCAAAGTAGCATACTCCTTGTATCAGTCAGCTCAAGTTGCCATAACAAATACCATGAACTAGGCAGCTTAAACAACATACATTTTATTTCTCACAGTCTTGGAAGCCAGAAGTCTGAGATCAAGGTGACAGCAGGTTTATTGCCTCCTGAGACCTCTCTCCTTGGCTTTTAGACAGCCATCTTCTGCCTGTGTCCTCACATGGTCATCTCTCTGTATGTGTCTGTGTCCTAATCTCCTCTTCTTGTAAGGACACTAGTCATATTAAAATAGGACCCAGTGATATAACCTCATTTCAACTTAAGCACCTCTTTAAAAATCTTACCTCCAAATACAGTCACATTCTGAGGTCTCGTGGTTAGAACTTCAACATATGAATTCTTAGGGACACAATTTGGCTCATAACAGTCCACCATCCTAAGCTCCTGTTTCTCAACATCCTTGCCAACACATAATATTGTCAGACTTTTTAATTTTTGCAAATCAAATGGATAAAACCTAGGTCATTCTGATTTCAATTGGCATTTTGTTAAAACATGGAAAAAAAAATAAACTCAATTTCTCACAACAATCAACAAGGAATGCTTCCCCTCTGGTCACTGAAATGTGTGTGGGGATTTCTGCCCACCAGGAAGTAGACACCAGCTGGATGTCCTCTTATTTAATCTAATTTAGACACTATCTGCCTGGAGGTAGCATCAGATTCCACAGGTTGAAGCTCAGTCCCACAAGACGGGTCCCACTTCAGATGCCAGTCACAGTCCAGGCCTCCGGAATATCTGACCAACCCACTATAAATCCAGATTCCACAACCCTCTCCTTGGGTTTGATTAATTTGCTAGAGTGCTCACAACTCAGGGAAACACATTTGCCGGTTTATTATAAAGGATATTACAGAGGATACAGATGAACAGGAGATGGGAGAGATGCACAGAGCAAGGTATGTGGAAAGCGGCGAGACACTTCCATGCCCTCTCTGGGCACGCCACTCTCCAGGAAGCTCCACATGTTCAGCCATCCAGAAGCCCACCCAGACCCAGTCTTCAGAAAGGCATGTAGCGAGGGCCCTTGAGATTGTAGTACCCCAGCATTTTCAGTGACTGAAATAATGTAAATTCTGACAAGGCCCTTGTTTGTTGCACATGTTAACCTCTCACTTACCGCCAGGCACCGCGTGTTCTCACAGTAATTATTATCATTTTAATAACCATTCCTTTGTCAACCTAGAGGCGACAACTCCGGGGTCACAAGGAAATTTATGGGTTTGTTTTGCAGAAGGAATGAATCCCCTTATAAAAGGTCCTACCAGCTGCTGACACCCAGAAGTGTGGTTGCTCAAGATGTTTCTGAGACTGAAGCGTCACAGACTCTCCCCAGGTTCCTTGAAACTCCCCCTCCCTATTCCTTAGCAGCATAAAACTCCCTGCTTCATCTCTTTGTTAAGCCAGATCTGAGAGCTCTTGCTCTCCCTCTTCTCACTGTGGCCAACTTGAACAAGACTTTATCTATCTCCGAGCACCAGTGTCTCAGTGTTTGGCTCAAGCTGCACATCAGGTACATCAGCCTGCATTTGGGGGTTTGACAATAGGAATCATTGATTAAATCATCGGCCTTTGGTGATCAACTTGACCTTCAGCCCCTCTTCCCTCCCTGGAGGTTGGAGGGTGGGGCTGAAAGTCACAAACCTCTACTCCTGCCTTGATCTTTCCACTGACCAGCCCCATCCTGAGACTACCTAGGGGCTGCTGGCCATCACACGACTTGTTAGCACACAAAAGGCACTCTTATCATTCCAGAGATTCCAAGGATTTTAGGAGCTATATGTCAGGAAATGAAGGAGGAAAACCAAATATTAATATATATTTCCCAACATCACACATCTGTTAGATGTTATATAACATCTAACACTGACCAACTTGTCTATTGTTTAGTAGCCATTTATTATCTCCTCTGTGAATTGTCTATTTTTATCTTTTGCCCACTATTTTATTGGGTGATTTGTATTTTTCTTATTGGCTTGTAGGAATTGTTTATGTATGTGAATACTAACCATATGTCAGTTATGTGTATAAAAAGAAAATAAAATCTCAGGATCTTCCAAATTTATTATACTAGGGTAAAAATTTAAACCCCAGAAGTTAAGTCACATCATACTATTTTAAAACTGGCAAATAAAGAATCTTGTAAATCTCTTAGATCTGCTTCTGTCTGTGAGTTTGTATGTGTATATGCTTATATGTATGTGATATTTCACTACCAAAATACATGAAAGAACTCTAAATAATTAGCTTAAAGAAAAGTAAGCCCTTAAACCAAACACTTTATCAGAAAAATAGGAACTAATTAAAATGTCATTTAGTTCACATGACTTTAGCAATATTTGGTAAATAAAGACAATTTTTAAATTATTGGTAAAACAAAATAGAAACTTCTTCAAAATTTAATTTAGATAATTTGCCTGAATTGGTCAGGCAGTTTTAGGCTATTTCTGCTAGATGTTTTAAGGTCATAAAACTGTTACTTCTGTGATTTTTTTTTTTATATTTGCTGAACTTGTCTATAAACTTAACGTGTTTGAATTTGAACCTTTAGGGCCTGGTAAGGCCTAGGGACAGCACTGGTCTGTCTTCCTGGCCCTGTGTGGCTCTTGGCCAGCTGGAAAAAATTAAATTCTCCAGACATTGTCCTTTGTCCTGGACTCTGTTTTTGATACCTAATTAAAATTGCTTACTTTCTAGGTTTTTCACTAAAAAGAGAAGGGTTAACATTGTAATTGATACATGTAATTAAAACTGGTAGATATAAGAGAAATAATCCTAAACGCAAAATGTATAAGGAAAGTAGGATGTTTTGGTCAGACAGGTTGTAAGAAAGCAGAGGAATGTGGTTTTTGTTAAAGGGAAAATAATTTTGCCTAGGTTTGAAGTTTTAAGGATTGTTTTAAATTGAGGGAATAAAAAAATAATGGATAAAACTGAATGGATATAGAAAGTTGAGAAAGAAAGAGAAAGAGAATGTGAAAAATTGTAAAAGATTATAAAAAGCTTACGAAATGTTACCTTGCAGTCAAAACTGATTAAGATTGGATGGATTTGTTTATAAGATTTTATTAAAATTAGCTTTAGCATTGATAATACACTACTGCAAAGGTAAAATTTGTTTTTCTCTTTTAAATAAAATTTTTGTGTAGTATTAATAGAGATAGTAAAAGATTTTTGTTTACCTTTTGAATAAACAGAAAAAAAGAGGAGAGAGACAGATCTGCTTGCGTCTTTATTAGCTTGTCTTTTAGTTTGTCTTTATTAGGTTTCATAATTGGGAAATTGAGTCTCCTATCTATTGAAGAGTAAAGGTTTTTGCTTTTTAAAATCTTTAAATTATTACTTTGTCTAAACTAGAGACTTATTTTACAGTGGCCTATGATCTTATTTTGTGATATCAAGTATTTTTAAACCTTAGATATTTGACAAACTTTCCAAAACCTAATTTCAAATACTAAATTCAGTCTTTCTTATTTAAAATTAACTTTTTCCATATTAGAGCCTCTGAAAGTCCAAGAGAAACATATTAGGCTTATTTGGTATGTTAAAATTATACAGGAAGTATTGTCAAATATGAAATGATATTTAACTTTCTTTGGGTTATATGTGTGTAAATGTGTTGTGAACATGTGTTCCAAAATTATATGATATTCCTAAACTTCTGATGTGTCTTGGTATATGTCATCAATAATAATTATTATGTTAAATTGCTATGTGCCACAGAATTAACCAAATTTCCTTGTCAATTATGTCTTTAACCATGGTTATTTTAAGACTTGTTATTCACAATTACTGTTTTACCATGAATTCTTCTCAAAAAGCAGTTTATAATAGGCTACAGTCCAAACTTTTCCTCTTCTTTAAGAAATTTATGGAAAAGACTCTAACGAATACTATTAAATACAGGTTTCTGATAACTTTGGAGATCATACCATTGGACTAAAAAAAAAAAAACTCCTGTTACAGCAGAAATTGACTGGGAACCGACCAAGAGGCACACTGAAGTACAGAGAAACAGGTTTTATTACGCTGGCGGGCTCAGAGGAGACTCGCCACCAAATTCTGAGCCCCGAACAAAGAGAGTAACGGTCTTTTATACATTTTGTTTTTAGGGAGGGAGTAGGTCGCAGTTGACAGTTGCAATGTGGTTATCTTCAGTGGGGCCGGGGTCAGCCACCTTGATTCCTGGTACGGGAGTTGCTGCAAGCCGTTTACAGAAGTGAGAGAGTGACAGCTGTTAGGGAGATAGCAGGGGTGATAGCTTGTCAGTGGGCTTTTTCACTTCATCCCCCACTTTGATGCCCCTATATGTTTACCATGAGGCATTAGCCTTCATGTGTCTATTATAGGGCATCATTTTCTAATGGGTGATAGCCCCGTAAGGCCATTATGCAGGCTGTTGTCTTTTGAGTTACAGTTGTTTCTATGAATTTTATAATTGTGCTTAGTAAGTATGGGCCTATGGTGGCAAGGAGGAGAATAGTTATCAGCGGTCCGGCCAGTGGCAGTAACCATGGGGTCCATTGTCCTAAGTTGAAACTCCATGTTTGTTCTAATTTTTTATTTCTCCTCTGGACTCTCTCCCTTGGTTCTTTTATTTTGGAAGTTACTACTCCTGACTGATTTACACAGTAACAGCATTCTTCCCCCAGGAATATGCAGGTTTCCCCCTTTTCAGCAGTGAGAAGATCTAAGGCCCGCCTGTTTTGGAGGGTCACTGTTGCTAATGAGTTTAGTTGGTTTTGGAGAGACATCAGGGAATCTGCCACACGTTCTATGTCTTCATTTAATTCTTGGGACAGCTTACGATAAACGTTTAGTGAAGTTCCCAGTCCACCCAATCCTGTCCCCACTCCAGTGAGGATCCCTCCTCCCACAAGGAGTGGTATAAGCAAGGGAGCTGCCTGTTTTCTTCGAGTGTTTGGATGTGAGCTTAGAGCCATTTCTATCTGTGACGTGTTGTATATAGAGATGTCTGGGGTTAGGAAAATTTGGGTGCAGATCCCGGTCCAGTTGCCTAGGAGGCAAAGGTAGGCCATGTCTCCACAGAGATAGAACAGGCCAGTGCCCGGGAAGAGGGTACTGGAGTTAAGGGTTATGTTGGAGTCACAGAAGTTAGTTGGCAAGGCTCTTACAGACTCATCTCCTGTGGGGTCAGTGATACAGGTGATGTTGGGTGTCCTGGCCAGGTGGACGTTATATGCCACTAGGCCAACTAGGTTGATCTTGTTGGGTGTGGTGTTGTTCCAGTCTGGGGGCACAGGGACTCCGAGATACACCCGCCTTTGGAGGGGTAAACAGATCCAACACTGGGTGTGGTTAGGTAGGGCAGGAAGAGTTGTATTAAGGAACTTGGCTGTCTGGGGGAAAGTATCTAGAGGCTCTGGCAGTTTTTGTATTCCACTGAGATCAGGCCTTTTATATTTTGAAGCCTTGTTAACTTCCTCTTCCCTCGCCTTGTCTTGGACTCCTCCACCATCTGACACTCCTGTATAAGGAGTTACATATGTCCAGCAGGCTTTGGTGTCTTTTGTGGCTCCGCAGTTGTTTTTTATTATCATAACTTGCCAGTATTTTTTCCCGTCATGGGTACAGACTTGGGCTTGGGCACTGTTATAACAATTAGCAGCCATAACTGTACTGGCTTGGAATCTACCTGTGTGGTAACCATAACCATGGCTGCCAAAAGCTGCTCCATACGGAGCACCATACCAGGTTCTTGTGAAAACTCGGTTGAGCATTGTGGCTCTGTAGCCGTTGCCAGGGTGTTGGCCCTAACCAGGAGGAGGATTGAGGCTGAGGAAAGGAGAAGCACTGTAGCAAGGTTTTGGGGCGGGGTTAAGGGAAACACCAAAACCAGAAGAAAAGTCCTACTATCACCCAATATAGCACAGTAAGAAATAACTTTTCTCTTGTTCCCCAGTCTTTTGGAGATACTGAGTAAAGTCTAATGCCCAGTAATAGGGCTAATGGTCCAAACAGGTTGATGGTGATGTAATAGGCTGGCTCAGTCATTCAGCTTGGGTGACCTCCAGTGGGGTTGCTGGACCGTCACTGCACAGGAGGTGGATCTTCAGTGGGTCCTCTGGGTTGCGTTGCACTGTCCAGGTGTCCCGGTTATCCCCAGGTGTGGCTTCCTTTATTTTCATGTGATTAATCCAGGGTGTTATCCCTACAACTTTAATAGCAGTGAGTGTGATTAAGACTACAGTGTGGGGTCCTGTCCAGGTGGGCCCTGGTGGTGTTTTTTTCCAATCCTTAACCTAGACTGAGTCTCCAGGCTGGTGTGAGTGGACTGGGTGTTCCATCGCTATAGGGATCTTTTCTATAACATTGTGATGAATCTGACTCTGGGTTTTGGATAGGGAAATAAGCTGAGTGTGTAGGGTCTTTTCTCTTATCTGGGTGATGTCTCCTTTAAGCTGCTTGATTATGGGTGGGGGTCTTCCATATAAGATTTCAAAGGGTGAATACCCTGTCGGCCCTGGAGTGCATCTGACTTTAAGCAATGCTAGACTAAGTAAGTCTACCCAGGGTAACCCTGTCTCTTGGCATAATTTCGTAAGAGTGTTTTTGAGGGTCTGGTTCATGTGCTCTACTTTCCCTGAGCTTTGTGGCCTGTATGCAGTATGAAGTTTCCACTTGACCCCTAATATTTTAGTTAAAGTCAGCGTGATCTCTGCCATGAAGCTTGGCCCATTGTCACTGCCGATTGAGAGTGGCAGTCCATACTGGGGGATGATTTTTCTTAGAAGAATCTTCACTACCTCTTCAGCCATTTCAGTTCAGGCAGGAATAGCCTCGGTCCATCCCGAGAAGGTGTATATCATCACTAGCAGGTACCTCAATCCCCTGCATTGTTTTATCTTGGTAAAGTCGATTTTCACATCCTCAAAGGGAGATGTTCTTGTGTTTTGGATACCTGGGGCAGGCCTGGGTCATGTAACTGCGTTATTTCTGGCGCACGTTTGGCAACGAGCACAAATGGTTGCAGCTAGAGAAGGGAGTCTGGGGATATAATAGTGCCTGTTGAGTAAGGTGGTTAGGGCTGTCTTTCCCATGTGAGAGTGAAGGTGATATTTGGAGGTGACTGAGTAGGCCAGTTTTCAGGGTATGAAAATCCAACTGTCTGGTAGGCGCCACCACCCTGACTCAGTCTTCGAGGCTCCTTCCCCTTTCACCCAGGTGTTTTCTTCCAGGTCGTATTCAGGCTGTTCTGACCATCCAGGTGCTAGAAGAATTTGACTGACTTTTTGAACGTTCTGCTTAAGTGGCTTCTGTTCGGCTATAGTTTTTGTTGTTTGATCCGCCAAGCGGTTGTCAAGGATTACTGGGTCTGTCCCCTTCTGGTGGCCTTGGCAGTGTATAACAGCTATTTCCTTTGATTCCCACATGGCCTCCAATAGTTGGAGAATGTTTTCTTTATTTTTTATTTCCTTACCTCCTGCTGTCAGCAGTCCCCTTTCCTTATAGAGGGCCTCGTGCACATGTAAGGTACTCCAGGCATATTTTGAGTCTGTGTATATGTTTGTCTTCTTTCCCTTTGCATACTTGAGTGCTTGGACCAGGGCCCACAATTTTGCCCTTCGTGCAGACCATCCCACCAGTAGGGGCTCAGCCAGGATCACCTCATCCTTGGTTGTAACGGCATATCCTGCATTTCATTGTCCACCTCGGATGTAACTACCGCCGTCTGTGAATAGTTCTAATTCTGGGCCTGGCAGAGGAGTATCCCTTAGGCCTGGCCGGCTGGCATAGACTTCCTCTACTACCTCAAGGCTGTCATGGTCTGGGAGCCCTGGGTCGATGGGCAGAAGAGTTATAGGATTTAGAGTCCACACAGCCTCCAGGGTTATTTGTGGGTTGTCACACAGTAATCCTTGGTATTGAGCCAGCCGACTGCTGGAGAGCCAGCGGTGTCCCAGATTGTTAATAAGCTGTATTACAGTGTGTGGGATATGGACTCGGGTATGCCGGCCCAGGGTGAATTTGTCAGCCTCCTTGATTAAGAGGATGGTCACGGCCATGGCCCTGAGGCATGAGAGCCATCCTGAGGCCAACGTATCCAGCTGTTTGGACAGATAGGCCACTGGTCTCTGCCATGGCCCAACAGTCTGAGTTAGGACTCCTATTGTCACCTGATCCCTTTCATTAACAAGCAGGTTGAAGTCCTTTGTATGGTCTGGCAACCCCAAGGCCAGAGCCAGCTGTAGCCGAGTTCGTAGATCTTGGAAGGCCTGCTCTTGCTTGTTCTCCCATTCCAGGTCCTTTGTCTCTGGTCCTCGCAGGGTTTTATAGAGTGACTTGGCCATCAGTGCAAAGCCTTGAATCCATATACTGCAGAACCTGATTGCTCCCAGGAATTCCCGCAGTTGTCTCTGTGTTGTGGGCTTTCGGATTAAACAGATGGCGTGTTTCTGCTCATGTCCAAGTTCTCTCCACCCCTCTTTGATATGGAATCCTAGGTACTTGACAACGTGACAGCAAATCTGGGCCTTTTACCACGAGACTTTGTATCCCTTTTCGGCCAGCAGTTGAAGTAGAGCCCGTGTAGCCTGTAGGCATTCATCCTTGGTCCGGCATGCCAGGAAGAGGTCATCTACATATTGCAGAAGAGTGCAGTTGAACTCCTCATGCGGGTATGAGTCCAGGTCTGCAGCCAACGCCTCTCCAAATATCGTTGGGGAATTTTTGAAACCTTGTGGTAACCTTGTGAGCTGCCTTCTCCTCCGAGTGCCTGAATCTTCCCACTCAAAGGCAAAAAGGGGTTGACTTATTGGTGCCACTCAGATGCAAAAGAAGGCATTTTTTAGATTCAAACAGGTAAACCATTTAGCATCTTCAGGGATGAGTCCCAGGAGGGTGTAGGGGTTTGGCACAGCTGGGTGGAGGGTAACTGTAGCTTCATTCACTATCCGAAGGTCTTGGATGGATCGGTAGGTCCTGTCTGGCTTTTTCACCAGGAGCAGAGGGGGTGTTCCAGGCTGACTGACATTCCCTTAGAAAGCCTTCCTGCAGAAGTCTGCCTGGGTGGGTCTGGATCCCCTTGTGAGCCTCCTTTGGGAGGGAATATTGTCTTTTCCTTGTGGGCTGAGCCCCTGGTTTGGTCTCTGTTATGACTGGTGCTCGCTGATGTGCCAACCCAGGTGGGTTGTCCTCTTCCCAGACTGTTGGAAAGTCTCGCTTAAACTTGGCGGGGGTTGTCTCTCCCAGGGGTTTAATCGTGTCGTATTTTTATGGGTTTCCATGCTTTGGCATTGGGTCACTGTGGAGTCGCCATTCCATCTCCCTGGGAACTGTGACTGCCATTATCAGGGACTTCGGGGTTGGCAGTGAGAGGTCGGTGGTGCCCTCGGGGTGGAAAGTGATTTGGGCCCCCAACTTGTACAGGAGGTCCCATCCCAACAAGGGAACTGGACAGTCTTGGAGGTAGAGCAGGATTGGCAGAAAGGCCTGACTACCTGGTTTGCAGTGGCTCCAATTATGGTTATCTTTCGCCCTGTGAGAGGGGCAATTTGGGTGGTCACCACTGAACGCTCAGCCCCGGTGTCCACCATGAAGGTTACAGGTCGGCCCCCCACGTTCATAGTGACCATGCGCTCCCGGGGGCCGGGGCTGAGAGAACCCAGTCGGCCCTATTCAGAATTTATGCCTGCAAGTCCAATAAGTTCATTGGTCTCCAGTTCCATCTGGAATCCCCAAGAGGTGTCTTGTCTTGGGAGGGGACTGGTCTTCCAGTGTGGGCACTCATTTTTCCAATGCCCAGTCTCTTTACAGTATGCACACTGGTCTAGTCTTAGTGTCCCCTTCCTGCAGGGTCCCCTCTCTGACTTTGTACTGAGCCCTGGTGTAGACACGGGAGTCCCAAGTGCTGCTTCCAGGAGCGCAGCTTTATGTTTCATCTTTTTCTCACTCTCTCTCTGGGCAATGTGATCTCAGTTTCGGTACACCTTTTGGGTTACTTTAATCAGTTGAGTGATGTTCATTCCAGCAAAACGCTCCAGCCTTTCCAACTTTCACTGTATGTCTGGACTTGCCTGAGCCACAAAAGGGGCATTCATCATCCGCTGATTTTCTGGGGCCTCTGGGTCAAAAGGGGTGTAGATTCTGTAGGCTTCACAGAGGGGCTCATAAAAGTCTCTGGGGGTTTCGTCGGCTTTTGGGATGACCAAGGCCACTTTATTCATGTTGGTGGGTTTCTTTGTCCCTTCCTGGACTCCATGTAGGAGGACCTCCTGGTACCTGACGAGCGCATCTCGCCCCTTAAGGGTGTTGAAGTCCCACGTAGGCACAACATCTGGGACTGTTCTCTGTGCCCCTGTCTCTGGATCAAGAACACCCACTGGTGCATTGTCTTGAACCCATTTCTGGGCTCCTGCAGTGATCCAGTGCCACTCCTTAGTATTGAAAAGGGTCAGGAACAGCTGCCAACAGTCCTCCCAAGTGGGCTGGTGGGTCTGGAAGATACTTTCTAGGAGGTCTATCATGGCTTGTGGCTTTTCTGAGTAAGAAGGGGTATGTTGTTTCCAATTCAGGAGATCTGTAGTTGAAAAGGGTTCATAGTAGAGAACTGGTGGCCCCTGCTGGACAGTCCCATCATCGGTAACCTGGGGTAGACTTCAGACCTCACAGACTGGCAATTGTAGGGCCGGAGTTGGGTTCTGGGCAGAATGGGGACAGTGAGCTACCAGAGTCTCCTCAGCTGGGTCATCAGGCATCGGGGGTGGTGGGTCAGAGGGTGGTGGAGTGTCCAGTGCTGACAGTGTGGGTTTGCGAGTCGGGTCACTGGGATTGTATGGAGACCGCAGGGAGAGTTCATCTTCTGATGGCCCTTGGTGGATGGGCTTGAAGTTGGGGTCAAGAGACTTTCTTGGCTTCTGAGCAAACAGGACATTACTCTGACCCTTTTTACACAGAACTGGACCCACGGGGGCAGAGTTTGGGCAATTTCTAGCCAGGAATTGATACGGGGGGGATTGATCTGGGTATTCAGGGGTGCCTGTAACTTGTTTCCAGACTGCCTGGATAATAGAAGTGTCGAGGGTGCCCGAATTGGGCCACCCAACTCCAAAGGAAGGCCACTCTATTTCACAGAGTGTCTGGCGGTGATTCAGTGTCATCTTAATTCCGTAGTCGCCCGAAATTCCCTTCTTAAAATTTTTGATCATACACCTGAGGACAGTTGGCTTAGATTCTTTCCCTCCCATTGTGTCCTACTGGTCAGTAGAGGTAGGTCAGTAGGGTCACACAGGGTAGGGCTTACTGTCAGTTGTCTGCCTGGCTGCTCCCCTCGTGAAAATTTAGGCACGTCTTGGCTAAGGTGCACCCATATAATTCCCAGGCCAGGTCACTCTCCTTTCAGAGGAGTGAGTCACCATTATGCCTTTCGACGCTGCCACAGATTCGCAGATACAGACCCAATCAAGCTCCGTAGTTTCTGACCATGGAGCTGCAGCATTCACACTCACACACACACACGGAGGTTATTACATCCCCCCTTTGGGAAACCCTAAACCTTTCCTTAGGAGGTGATGAAGCTCCTCTTCCATCCTGAGATGGGCCTGGCTACCTTTGGACAGGGTCCTGGGACCTTAACACAGCCAATGTCTGACGTCCTTTCCTGGTTTCCTGGTTGTCTGTACTTCACTGCTGTCTGGGCAGGTCCTGGGCTTGGCGGTCAACAGAGTTCCTCCAAGTGAAGAGGACATTACCCTCAAGCGGGATATGGTGCACCTTGCTCTCTCAGTTGTCGGGGCTGGCTGGCTGGCATCCCATCCCAAGCCATTGGCTTCAAAGGGCCAGCTCAATCGGGGTTTCCCGGTCAGTGAACCAAAATGTTACAGCAGAAACTGACCGGGAACAGATCAATAGGCACACTGAAGTACAGCGAAGCAGGTTTTATTACACTGGCAGGCTTAGAGGGGACTTGCCACCAAATTCTGAGCCCCAAACAAAGAGAGTAACGGTCTTTTATACCTTTTGTTTTTAGGGAGAGAGTGGTCGCAGTTGATAGTTGCAATGTGATTATCTTCAGCAGGGCCGGGGTCGGCCACTTCGGTTCCTGGTACAGGAGTTTGCTGCAACCAGTTTACAGAAGTGAGAGAGTGATAGCTGTTAGGGGAGATAGCAGGGGTGGAGGCTTGTCAGTGGGCTTTTTCACTTCACTCCAAGAGTCTAAAAATCTGGTGCATTCATGAGGATTGCTAACCCACCATCAAACAGAACAATTTGAGTTAATTACATGGGACTAAACTAATACAAGACCAAAATCCTTGCAATAGTAAATTGTGCTGCCATAACATCCTGAAATAAAAAAAAAAGACCAAAATAATTTTTTATTACTTGTTTGAAACATTGCTGATTCTTTTTCTTTTGTTTTCCAGAGTCAAGAAAACTTACTTTTTTCCTGTCTTTTGAGCTATTTATAGGTTACAAATGAATTGGTTAAAGTACACTTTTGTAAGCAAAATTTGAAGCATTTATCTTTCTTGCTACCTCATCTCTCCAGAATTTGGAAACTATTTGTGAGTATTCTTAATTTATGAAAATATAGTTATTTGTATAATTTCAATAAGAATCCGCTTTCTTTTGTAACAAGACACAACTGGAAACACAGATTATTTTAGCAAGGCTTTGACTGGAATGGCATATTTTCAGATATGCCCAGACTGCTCTGAGGAATCAGGGTTGACTTTATAGAGCTGATAAAAAGCCTCTTGGGAAAGACTGGCCTGGTGCCTTGTCTATGCAGTTTCTTTACCAGTTTCCTGCCCTGTGGTAAGTAAAGGATGTCACTTTCTGACAAGCCCAGGAAGCTCAAGTTATTTTGAGACCTTGAGAAAAGAGGAATTACTGGTATTTACAGACAGTCTGATGGCAAAACCTTGGCTTGTCTAGGCTTTAACAAGTCTAATCTGAGATTCCTTATGAAAAAGTTCCAGCAAAGCCAACTTAAAAGAGCCTATATAGTTGATCACTATTCTTGCTGTACTTTATGCAAATAATCAGGCCAAGTATAATAAGGCTAAAACTCATTTTGCAAATAAATTGATCCTACCAATTTTCAAATAATTTGTCCCTGGTAAAAATGGGAAACTGGAGAGAGGAAAAATTGTTTCAGAAATAAACTATAATACACCCATTATTAGATTTTGCCTTGTCCATTGTTTTTGAGTTTTTATTATTTGCCTACAATTTGGTCTGAATCCTGAATTCTTTCCTGGCTACAAGTCTCCAAAGTAATGTTTCCAAATTTTTCTTCCGTTTTTCTCACTTGGACTCAATGAAATTGTTACTGCATTTTCCTGAAGCCCTGCAAGCATAACTTAAACTGCAGGTGAGAAAAATCTGACAGATCACCACTGTCCACGTCCACTTTAACTGAAGATGCTTTGAGTCTAACATCTGGACACCTCAACTGAATGCCCTCCAGACTCTAAGGAAACTGGTTTATGGATTGTTCCAAATGTTAACCCTCATTTTTTTTCTAGCTCATCTGGAATGCCATCTCCTGAAATGAGACACAGCTGTTTAATGGGACTGGCCTATTTGCAGAAATGGGAAGACTGGTTTAATAGGATCCTTTTCCACTCTGCTTTTAATTCAATTTTTCTCTCCACTGCCACCAACTTGGCTTTTACTGTGTAAAACTTCTGGGGAAATTTCAAACAGGGGAATGCTGGGGATCAGAAACTAACACCCCAAAATATGGTGTTCTAACATGCTAGACTGAAAAAACCTCAAGATCTCTCTGAAACCCCCACCCACAAACTCACAAAGCACAGGATGAAGTTGAAGTTCCTTTATCCAGAAGAACAATTATTTTTTCTTTCCCTCCCCATTAGCTCATCATCTATTAGGGGAAAGAAGACCAAGAATGTAACCCACACCTAAACAAACTCTTTTACAAGATAGCATGTCTCTCTCAGACTCATTCAAATTCCAAAGAGAATTTTTACCAGTTAATCTCTGTTCCCTATCCTTTCATTCTCCCTAGCAATCATTTATTGCTCCTCAATGGAATTCCTTTTTTCCCCTCTCCCATAACCTGTTTTACCAGGATTAAAGACCCCATTCTTTTTGTAATGTTACAGCAAGTGTTACAGCAAGTGGTCCCGAGGACAAACCGAGAGACACACAGAGAGTCAGAGAATCAAAGTTTATTTGCCGGCGGGCTCAGAGGAGCCTCACCACCAAATTCTGAGCCCTGTCTACCTGATTTTTCCCACTTTTATAAAGTTGTGGTGGCCTGGGGGGTCAGGTGGTTAATGCCCGCCAGGTAATAGGTTAGTTGTTGTGTCAGATAATAGATTTAGTGTTATGCCGATGCACCAGGTAGTAGATTCAGTGTTATGCTAATGTGCCAGGTAATAGATTAGTTGATGGGCCAGGTAATAGGTTAGTATTATGTTGATGCGGGTCTTCCGTGAGGGGTGGGGGTCTCAGGTGGCTGATGTGCCAAGTAACAGATGGGGGTTTTCCTTATCGGTACGCTCAAGAGAGTATATAAGCTTCTGCACCCAATTGTGGGTTGGGTCTTCATTCTGAAGTCTTTTGTGTCACATTAAACTATGATCAAATAAATTTGTATGCCTCTTCTCCAATTAATTTGCCTTTTGTGAGCTGATTTTTCAGCAGACCTTCAGATGGCAAAAATGAAGTTCCCTTGGCCCCAACATCTCTAATCTGGGGGCCGTTAGAAATAATGCTTCCATGAACACTGCCGTGCAAGTCATTGTGCATGAATTGCTGGGTCATGGTAGGAATATATTATACTTGGTATTGTCAATCTTATAAATGACAGGCATTCATGTAGGTATGCAGAGGCATCTAATTTGCTTTTGCTATTTAACTAATGAGGCTGAGCACATATTCCCATGCTCATTGGCCTTTTGAATTTCCTCTTTTGGGAAAAGCGCTTCTTTCTATTGGGTTATTTCTTTTTAGCTTATTGATTTTCATGAATTTCCTTTGTCAATTATGTTTGGTAAATATCTTCTTCCATTCTGTGACTTGCCTTTTCTCTCTTGTTTTTCTTGTTGAACAGTCATTTTGATGTGGCCTATTTTAACAATATTTTCTTTTTTTTTTTTTTGATTAGTATTTTTTATTTCCTGTTTAAATAATCTCTCCCTAGATCTGGGTCATGAAGACATTCTCTGATGGTAACTTCTAGAAGTTATTATTTTACATCTTATATTTAGACCTATAATTCACCTGGAAATTATTTTGTGCATGGTGTGAGATAGGCATTGAAGTATTTTCTCCACAAGAATATCAAGTGACCCAACATTGTTTGTTGAAAGGTTGTCCATTCCTCACTGCATTACTGAGACTCCCTTGTCAAAAATCAGGTGAACAGAAATCTCAGATAAGTTTTTTTTCTCCCAGCATAGACACTGAGGCAAGGATTTTAGCACAAGTAAATTGAGAATGTGAGACTGAGAATGGGAAAAAGCCAAAAAAGTGTGCATCATTAAACAAGTTACCTCTACAGGCAATTGAAACTCAATCTCACTGGGAATGTTGGGAGAAAGCATAAAACATACACCTCAGAGGGTGATGAGATGGGTGTTTATCCACCATCTCCTGTCAGCCTTTTATGGGGCCCACCTGGGAGTGTTAAATTCCCTAGCCCCTCTGGGCTGCCCCCTGCACAGACAGAACAGGCTCAAGTGACCAGAGAAAGTCTCTCAGCTGCTGGGAGTCAGGGTAGCATGTAAGGAAATAATAAGCTAGGAAGGTACTATGGCTCTAGTGACAATGACTTCCATGTTGTCAAATCCAACAAGAACTTGTTACCCAACAGCAGTCATACCGAGAACCAAATCAAAGACTCAATTCTCTTCACAATAGCAACTAAGAAAATAAAGTATCTAGGAATATATTTAACTAAGGAGGTAAAAGACCTCTACAGGGAGAACTATGAAACATTGAGGAAGGAAATAGCAGAGGACGTAAACAGGTGGAAAACAATACCATGGTCATGGGTCAACAGAATCAACATTGTTAAGATGTCTATACTACCCAAAGTGATCTACAGATTCAATGGAATCCCTATTAGAATACCAACATCATTCTTCACAGATGTAGAAAAATTAATTTTACTCTTCGTATGGAACCAGAGAAGACCCCACATAGCAAAAACAATTCTAGGCAATAAAAACAAAATGGGAGGTATCAACTTACCAGACTTCAAACTTTATTATAAGGCTGTAGTAATCAAAATAGCTTGATACTGGCACAAAAATAGGGCCATTGACCAGTGGAACAGAACTGAGAACCCAGATATAAAACCATCCTCATATAGCCATCTAATCTTTGACAAAGCAGACAAAAATATACACTGGGGAAAAGAATCCTTATTCAATAAATGGTGCTGGGAAAACTGGATAGCCACATGTAGAAGACTGAACCAGGATCCACACCTTTCACCTATCACAAAAATCAACTCACGCTGAGTAACAGATTTAAACCTAAGGAGTGAAACTATTAGAATTCTAGAGGAGGATGTTGGAAATACTCTTCTAGACATTGGCCTAGGCAAGGAATTTATGAAGAAGACCCCAAAGGCAATCACAGCAACAACTAAAATAAATAAATGGGACCTGATCAAATTAAAAAGTTTCTGCCCAGCCAAAGAAACTGTCAAAAGAGCAAACAGACAACCTACAAAATGGGAGAAAATTTTTGCATACTACAAATCCGATAAAGGGCTGATAACCAGAATCTACTTAGAACTCAGGAAAATCAACAAGAAAAAATCAAACAACCCTATCAAAAAGTGGGCAAAGGACATGAACAGAAACTTTTGAAAAGAAAACAGAGTAATGGCCAAAAAGCATATGAAAAAATGCTCAACATCTCTAATCATCAGGGAAATGCAAATCAAAACCACAATGAGATATCACTTATCTCCAGTGAGACTGCCCATTATCAAAAAGTCCCAAAACAATAAATGTTGGCGTGGATACGGAGAGATAGGAACACTCGTACACTGCTGGTGGGACTGCAAACTAGTGCAACCTCTGTGGAAAGCAATTTGGAGATACCTTAAAGAGATACAAGTAGAAGTACCATTCGATCCAGCAATCCCATTACTGGGCATCTACCCAAAAGAGCAAATAATACTGTATAAGAAAGACACCTGCACCCGAATGTTTATAGCAGCACAATTCACAATTGCAAAGATGTGGAAACAACTCAAGTGTCCATCAATACATGAGTGGATTAATAAAATGTGGTATATGTATACCATGGAATACTATTCAGCTTTAAGAAACAATGGTGATATACCACCTCTTGTATACTCCTGGATAGAGCTGGAACACATTCTACTAAGTGAAGTATCCCAAGAATGGAAAGATAAGCACCACATGTACTCACCATCAAATTGGTATTAACTGATCAACACATAAGTGCACTTATAAGAATAACATCTGTTGGATGTCGGGCAGGGGGGAGGAGGGAGGGGACAGGTATATGCATACACAAAGAGTGCAATGCGCACCATCCAAGGGATGGACACACTTGAAACTTGGACTTGGGGGCGGGGTCAAGGGCAACATACGTAACCTAAACATCTGTACCCCCATAATATGCTGAAATAAAAAAAAAAAAGAATAACATCTATTGGATGTCGGGCAGGGAGGATGGAGGAGGGGGGAGGAGGGGACGGGTATATGCATACACAAAGAGTGCAATGCATACCATCTGAAGGATGGACATACTTGAAACTCAGGCTTGGGGAGAAGGGGGGGTAAGGGCAACATATGTAACCTAAATATCTGTACCCCCATAATATGCTGAAATAAAAAAATAAAAAAAAAGAACTTGTTACTTTGTATTTGTCCCACTCAGCCTTCAAGCTGAGTCTGCAGTAGCTGACTCAGCACATCTTCACTCTTCTGATTGTCCTTCAAGCCAGAGGTCTTCAACCATGGGTGATGTTGCCTCTACCCCAGAGATCATCTGGCAATGTCTGGAGACATTTCTGGTTGCCATAACTGGGGAGAGGGTACTACTGGCATCTGGTGAGTAAAAGCCAGGGATACTGCTAAACATTCTACCATATATAGGGCACCCTCTCCCCAACAATGAATTATCCAATCCAAAACATCAATAATGCTGTCAACTTAAAATCACAGATCCTATAAATTTGGAAAGGAGAGCTTTATTTCTTATAAAGAGTTATAGCCTACAAGGTGGTCATTCTAACAGGGAAAGCATAGCCTCTAGCAAAAACCAGAGAAAGGCACTTCGAGGGAGGGAAGAATAAGACAGGAACTTAATCTGAACAGGCTGGCCAAGTATACGTATTCAACAGGTTACAGGAGGAGCTATGAATATTCATAAAGGTGATCCTAAGGCATGTATATTGGACAAACATGTATGTTACACAGGGCCCATGTTCAATTTGGGGCGGAGACTTTACATTTAAATGTATTACAGTTAGGCCCTATGCATCAAAGGGTCTTCTCAGGACACAAAGGCACTCAAGTGCTCAGCCTACATAAAACCAGCCAGAACCAGTCCATGATTGGTGGTCTCTTATCAGGAGAAAGTTACTGAAATCAGTCTCTTTCTTGTCCAGTCGAAGCTGTAGTTATGGATTATAGAATGGGGGTGGGGGTCAACATCTGGAGATGAAGCCGCTAATTGTTTTAATATTGATTATCTCAAGGCTAGTGCTTTTTTAGCTGCTAGTGAAAAAGAAAAACCTTGTGGCAGTTAGAAAACATTTTATTCTTTCTTTAAGTGTAGGGGTGCAGGACTTAACTCTTGCCTGGCATGACTTTATATTTTTCTCTGTTTATAATTTGGTATCTTATTGCTACAAAGAATCTGCTCCATCTGTTTTATGATCTCTATTTTAACATTAATGCTGGTCAGCTGTGTCTAAACCACAAAAGGGAGGGGGTGTAAGGAGGCATGTCTGACCTCCCATCCCATCATGGCTGAGGACTCAGTTTTTCAAGTTTCTCTGGGGTCCCCCTGGCCAGGAGAGGATTCTTTCAGTGGCTGGGGGCTTAGGATTTTAGTTTTAATTCACAGTGCCAGTGTTGAAAAACCCTGCTCTCATTACTCTACTGGTGTCTCTGCCCCAGTCATGTCCTGTGCAATTCCTCCCCTACGTCAGTCCTAGCCCAGCGATGGTGAGGTGAAGCGGCAAGGATGCCTAGGACCCAAAATGCACGAGCTGCTGTATTGCAATGAAACAATGCCTATAGGATGCTGACCATTGCTTGATTTTTTTTTTTTTAAAAAAAAGACATTTAGCAATAGTTATGAAAAGGTAAAAATGAAAATAAAAATAAGTAGAACTTTTTAAAAATAATATAATTTTCTATAACAGTCTGGAAGAGCTTTACTCTGGTAATTCCTAATTTGTTTAACTGCAATTTGGGTAGTGTTGTTCCTTAGAAATTTGTTTAAAGAGCATTAATATAACTTTAGAATCTCCAAACATTGAAGCCGGAAGGGGTCGGTCATGGACTGAATCATATCCCCCAAAATTCATACCTTGACACCCTAACCCCTAATCTGACTGTATTTGGAGATAAGGCCTACGAGGAGGTAATGAAAATTAAACGTGGTGAGAAAGGTGAGGCCCTAATCCAAGAGGGCTGGTGCCCTTATAAGAGGAGGAAGAGACGCCAGGGTGTATACTCTGTCTCCGCCTCCCTCTCCCTCCCTCCCTCTCTCTCTCTCTCTCACCCTACTACGTGAGGACACAGCAAGAAGGCAGCCATCTACAAGCCAATGGTGTTATTACAATGGTATTATTAGCTGATAGATTATTAAAAACATTGTGATTTTTGACACAGAAGTTTAAAGAAGTTGAAAGAATTAAGTAACACCATTTTTTAAAAAACACTTCTCAGTTCCAACTAATTAATTTTGTGAATGAAATTTCTCAAGTGTTTACTTCTATAAAGAAGAAATACAAATTTAAAACACAAGTTGATAGATAAATGAATAGAAAAAATTCAGACCTATCTATCTCTTTAAATAATACATTTCCACTAATATTTTAATTTTTAGGTTTAATAAATATTTAACAAAATTAGGCCAGGCACAATGGCTCATATCTGTAATCCCAGCACTTTGGGAGGCTGAGGTAAGAAGATTGCTTGAGCCCGGGAGTTCAAGAGCAGCCTGAGCAACATAGCAAGACCCCATCTCTACAAAATAATTTTTTTAAAAACATTAGCTGGGTGTGGTGGCACACACCCGTAGTCCTAGGTACTTCAGAGTCTGTGGCAGGAGGATTACTTGAGCCCAGGAGTTTGAGGTTGCAGTGAGCACTTTAGCCCAGGTGACAGAGTGAGACCCTGCCTCAGAAAAAAAAAAATCACAATGAGACATCATTACACAACTACTAAAACCACTGCAATAAACATTATTGATAATTCCAAATTTTGGTGAAGTTGTCTAGAAACTAGATCTCTTACACATCGCTGGTAGGAATGTAAAATAGTACAGCCACTTTGGAAAAGGGTCTGAAAATTTCTCGCAAATGTAAACATGTAGCTATCGTGTTTTATATTCTACTACACCCCAACAATTGCACTCCTGGGCATTTATCCCAAAGCAATGAAAGCTTATGTTCACACAAAAATCTCTACATAAATGTTCACAGTAACTTTATTTGTAATAGGCAACAACTGGAAACAACTCAGATGTCCTTCGATGGGTGAGTGTTACAACGGACTACGGTCCAGCCACGCTGTGGAGTGCTCGTCAGCACTAACGTGGAAGGAACTATCGAGACACACATCAACTTGAATGAGTCTCCAGAGAATTATGCCGAGTGAGAAAAGCCAGTCTCAAAAGGTTGCATATTATATAATTCCAGTTATGTAACATTCTTAAATGGCAAAACCATCAAAACGGAGCACAGATTAGTAGTTTCCAGGGGCTAAGGACAAGGGAGAGAGTGGAAGAGAAAGTTGGGTGTGAAAATAAAAGCGGAGTATGAGGGGTACCTGTGCTGATTAGAAGTTCTGTACCTTGACCCTATCGATGGTAATATCCTGGCCGTGGTGTTTGTTGTACTTAACTTTTGCAAAATGTCACTTTTGGGGGAAACTGGGGAAAGGACACAAAGGAACTCTCTGTATTGCTACAACTGTATATGAATCTCAAATTATCTCAAAATTTAAAGTTTAATAAAATATGTATTTTAAAAAGTTAACATATATGTCTGGGTTTATTTCTGGATATTCTACCTATCCCGTCGACCTATTTGTCTATTATTATGCCAATACACAGGGAGGTCACAGGCTCCTCCCGGTAGCCCCACCCTGTGACATGGGCTGGAAACTACCCCAGGCGGGACGTGGGGGCAATCAGGGGCTTATCTCTCTCATTTCCTGCCTCTCAGAGATCTTTGTCCTGCAATGTTGGATACCCAATGGCTTGAAAACTAGTGTTTTATACATTTAATCTACGTTGGGGATTGTTTTAGATGGAAAGGTAAACTGATCCCTGTTACTCCACCTTTGCCCAGGTGTGGAAGTCTTTTGCATACGATTCCAAATGGATAAACAGTGAGTATCTAAATGCCATCATATTTAGATTTCATCAGACACATTTAAAAAAGTGATACCACCGTTTTACTTTCAAAATGTCAATATTTACTGTAAAATTGTATCCTTTGTAGTATTTAAGCTTATAGTGAATATTTTTATATGTCAGCTTAAAAAGAATTTTTATCAGTATTACTTTGAGGGTACACGAGCAAAACAGTTTGAAGACCACTGGTTTGATTACCCAAGTGATGTCTCTGTCAGTGTGATACTAGTAACATTAATAAATATAATGGTCACATAGGGGCTTCTGGAGGTATTAAGACCTGCTGGACTTGAGGTCCCACCCAAAGTTGGTGTTAAATGGCATCACAGTACCTGCCTTGTCCTGACTCCTTCCCCTCAGTCCAGGCTCTGTCTTGAATTTTATGAAAAAGAGTCAGTGCCTAGTGTTGCCACCAATGGGCCAGTAAGCATCACTTCGTCCCCCTTGGCTTTCTCCATATCCCGTTTGCGATGGAATGCTGATGCTCACAGGGCAGACACTGGGGATTTGTACAAGTTCACATCTTGGTCTTGGGCTTAATGAACTTAGACACACACTCGTGATGGATGAGTGTAAGCTTAGACCTTGCTCAGAACAGTTGACTTGTCCAATGTCACACTGCTGTCATCTGTGGACACAGAATTGGAGGCCAAGGCATCCGATTTGACATCTCCTATCTTTCCTCCACACCAGAGTCTCTAACCTAAGCGGGACAAACAACCCTATGACCCGCCTACCCCATCTAGTCCTACTTTCATGTCAAGAAAGAACTTGATAAAAATGGTGCCACCACACAAATGAGAATTTGAGGGGGAGTTATTTATTACCTATGTTTTATCAGTAAGACAACAAGTGATTCATAGGTGATCTGTGCCTAAGTCTTAAGTCTACTTACTGGAAAATTATAAACCAAAATGAAGTTGATATAATAATATACCATTGTATACAGTAAGGTTAATCAAACAAATTTAAAGAGATTATGTTAAGAATCATGTAGCAATATTTTCAGTAGTTTAAATTTTAAAAATAAGAATATCAACAATTACAATTCACGACAAACTTAAAATGAAGGTCGTCATAAAGGATCCTTTCCTCACTTTTCAGTAATTTCAACCATGTGCACAGAAGGAAGTATACATCTGTTTAGGAAACTTCTTGTAAGTGGCTCCTAAGAGAAATAAACATTTATAGAATTTCATGTGATTTTTTTCGATAAGAACCAAAGAAAGACTCTGAAAGTATAGAGTAAGGAGAAGTTTGAATTTTGATTCTGGTGATATGGTGGATTAAATTGCCTAAATGATTTTTCTGATTGAATCAACTAAAATATTGGATAAGACATAAATTTAAAAATTTAAACAATAATACATATAAATTAGGCAGAGGTGATATGTGATAAAGCATTCTAAAGTCCTTGAATTATTGGGGTGAAAATAATTAATGTTGCACTATATGGTGAAGTACACATGTTAATGAATCTGGCATAACCACTTAAATAAGAAAATACAACTTCCAAACAAGAGGTAGGGAAAAAATGGAGTCAGAAAAAGATAAAAGGGCTGATAACAAATCTACAAAGAACTCAAGCAAATCAGCAAGAAAAGAATCAAAAAATCCCATTAAAAGAGGGACAAAAGACATGAACAGAAACTTTTCAAATAAAGATAGACTTATGACCAATAAACATATGAAAAAATGCTCAAGATCTCTAATCATTAGGGAAATGCAAATCAAAACCTCTATCACATATCACCTAACTCCAGTGAGAATGGCTCTTATCAAAAAGTCCCAAAACAACAGATGCTGGTGTGGATGCAGAGAGATAGGAACATTCATACACTGTTGGTGGGACTCCAAACTGGTACGACTCTATGGAAAGCAGTATGGAGATACCTCAAAGAACTAAAAGTAGACCTACCATTTGATCCAGCAATCCCATGACTAGGTATTACCCAAAGGAAAAAAAGACATTTTATAAAAAAGACACTTGCACTCAAATGTTTATAGCAGCACAATTCACAATTGCAAAGATGAGGGAACAACCCAAGTGCCCATCAATACACAAGTGGATTAATACAACGTGGTATATGTATACCATGGAGCACTACTCAGCCATAAAAAATGGTGGATGAATATCTTTTGTAACAACCTGGATGGAACTGGAGACCATTTCTTCTAAGTGAAGTATCACAATAATGGAAAAAGAAACACCACATACACTCACTATTAAATTGAAAATAATCAATCAACATTTATGTGCGTATGTGCAAGTAAAACTCAAAGGAAATCAAGCAGGTGGGAGGGGGGAGGAGGGGATGGGTAAATTCAGTCCTAACAGGTATAGTGCACACTGTCTGGGTGATGGGCACACTTATAACTTTGACTCAAACTGTACAAAAGCAAATTATGTGACCAAAACATTTGTACCCCTGTAATATTCCAAAATAAAAAAATAAAAATAATTTGCTAAGAAATAGCACAAATTAAAAAAAGGAAAATCAATGAAAAAGATAGCAAGAAGGAAGGGAATAGAAAACAAAGCAGACCAAAAAAAAAAAAAATACCTGTGAAGATAATAAACTCATATACAAATATAGGAGTAATCAAAATAAATGTAACTGGATAAACTGTAGTTACAAGACAGAATGTCAGACTGTCTTTTTAAATTCATCCTAACAATTTTTGACCTCATAAAAAGACACAATGAAAATTTAAGTACACAGAGATAGTTAAAACCTGAGACTAGAGAAAGGTATAACAAATACTAATCAGAAGAACACTAATGCAGCTAGTTGAATATCAGTAAATTAGCTTTGACAATAGGTTCAGTTTTATAAAGAAAGATAAAAATATCTCTAAGCTTATATGTGCCTGATAAAATAGCCTCAAATTATACAAAGCAAAAATTCAGGAAACTAGGAACATTTGACAAATGCACTATCATAATGGAGGATTTAAACTACCTTTTTCATTAACAGGTAGATCAAGCAGGCCAAAAAGTCAGTAGGAATGTGGAAGATTTGAACAACAAAATTAACAATCTGAATCTAATGAACATTTATAGAACATTGCATCCAACAGTTTGACAGTATTGCCTGTCTCATAACTCCTCTAATTAAACCAAACATTCTCTATTCAAATGTTCTTCAAAAGTCAGTGTTCACAGATCCTTCTAGTTTTCTTCCTCTCCTTTACTTTCTTAGTATACTTAAAATATAGTACTTAGGGTGGAATATAGCACCCACTATACACAGAATTAATAATTCCTTTTCTAGACAAC